>NW_015182644.1:0-2373 GCF_001447785.1 Gekko japonicus
AAACCCGGTGCTCCCAGATTAAAGTCTGCACTCCGAACCGCTACGCCAAACTGGCCCATAGCCTAACTACCTTGTGGGACTGTTGCAAAAGGGAATGGAAAGGACAATCCCATGAATACTAACCTGATGTCACTGAAGAAATCATGAGATCTAACTAATAATGGACCTAATAGTAGACCCAATCAGATTAGACAGCACTGGAACACAGGGACCAGTGGTGTGATGGAGAGCAATGTCACTCTTCGCAAACATCCGAAGTGGTTAAGAAGCCGGTCTGAATTGTTCAAGATCTAATCTCTTCCTCTTTCTCATCTTAAACCAATCGACTCCCTCGTTCCCATTTATATTCCTGACCTCCCATCAGAAACAACGAAAAGCTCTTTGATGCATTCCTTTCCTTCTTTTTAAACCATTCCTGCCAAGACGATTGTGAATATAAACAGGACATTTTAGGTCTCTGGAAGTTCTCTGTCGACATAATGATGTACCAAGCATTATGACTCTCATTTCGTCCGAGGAATATGCTTGGATCCCCATTGATCCATCTCGAATCAATGCTTTTAAAGGACCCGAAGACACATTTTACTTAAGAGCAAAAGCCTGCATTTTATGTTTTGACATGGTCGTATTGATTGGGAAGGCGAGTGAGGGGCACTCCACTTGGCTGTCTCTTCGCCTTCCCTGTCTGGCGGTGTCTGGTAGCACAGGCGTCCTTAATGGCTCATCTCCTTTTCTATCCCCCTCGCTGTTTGTTACCTCTCCTGTTTATCCTCCCTGCACACAGCATGGGGCCTTTCCCTGGTTTTTTTTCCCCGAGTAATCAATAACCCCCACTGCTGGCCGTCATTCATATTTGGCACACCGCTAAATTATTCAGGGGGTCTCTCCTGAGCCATATAAAATTTCTATTGCATTTGTCAATTGACTGATCAATAGTTCATTTTTCTTATCCTCAAAGACACGACACACAGACACACACACACCGGGTTTTGAACTTGAAAGTCGAACTTCCTTCTTTTTTAAAAGAAAGAAGAAGAAAAATGGAGGAGGGAAGAGATTCGAACAGGATTCAGACACGGCTAGCCACAGGTTGCGAGATCCGCTTCTCGGTGCGCCACCGGTCTCCACACAGGTCTCCGGCTTTCCCCCTTCTGACACGCAAATGACAGACAGTGTTTTGTCATGGCCACGAGTACCCGTGACCCTTTCATGCTCCTCTGTAGAAGACTCTTGCGCTGGAGGATGGCTTGAACATCCAGAATTAATAACATCTGACATTTAAGTCAACCTGAAAGAAATCTCAGCCAAGCCGCTAAAGGTAATATAGCCAAGGCCTCTTTAAAGAGGAGGTGTATTGACGTTCTCAGCTTAAAATAATAATAATAGTCAATGTGTACTGAGGTTCTCGATCAATTCCGTGGCTATCCAGAGCTCCCTCTCAGCTTTAAAATTAGGTTGTAAAACAAAAGGGGAACAAAATAATTCCCTTTTATATCGAAAATACAAGTTTCTTCCTTTTTTCCCCTTTTTTTAAAGTTTCCTAGTTGATGTTATGAACCAAGTCACTTAGCGTTGTAGTATCAACTTTTACTGCGGGTTCCTTTTAAAAAAAACAATACACAACACCATGTCAGCTTAGCCAAGAAGACAGTCCCGGCAGAGTGAGACGGCTTGAATCTTCTTTCTTGCTTTAGGCAAAATGGAGGAATAAAAGAGCTGCAAAGAAGAAAAGCTCCCCCGCCGTAGCTCCAGCAACAAAAACATCACAACTCCAATCATTTGCTGTTGTCGTTTGGTGGCTCCCATAAATGTTTTAGTTTTGAGAAACTGCCGATCGCAGTGGGGTGACGGAGAGGAGGATGGCGGGTTTCCTCCAGAATGTTAACTAAGTTGACTGGCTAGGAAAGAAATCCAGGGGCCTTGCGAGTGACTCGCAACTTGGCTTGGCCTCCAGAATGTCACTGCTTCCGAAATAACTTCCTTTTCCTCCAGGGGACAGCTTGAGTTCTTGGTGAAATGGGAAAGGTATGTTCGACGTGGGGTCTATCACCTGAACGAGGGCTGCTGTTTGCCAGGTGGGGCAAAGGAACTCCTGCCCCCACCTGTCATGAATCACCCTTCCCACAAGTGGCAGAGGAAATACGCGGGGGGGGAGGGGGACAGCATGCGGCAATGGCATGATGTCATTTCTGGTCACGTGACTGGAAGTGAAGTCGCCGTGTCGACAGATGCTCTAGGACTGAGCGGATGCGAGAGGGTCTGGCAATAAAGGTTGCCGCCTCCGGCTTGTGAAATCCGTAGCGATTGTGGGGCGGAGCCTGGGGAGGGGAGGGGACTCGGGGACGCAATCCCATCAAGTCCACCCTCCAAAGC
>NW_015182645.1:0-2368 GCF_001447785.1 Gekko japonicus
CACAGAAACCACGGTGCCACGTCTCTGTGACAACACCATGCAGGAAAAACATGGTTTTGACCTACGGATCCTCATGGATCCTTATGATTTTTGCAACACCATCCTAAAAAAACATGGTTGTGACGCACGGATCCACATGGATCCTTATGATTTTTGCACTGTGTTCCCCCAAGCCAGCATCAGATAATATGCCTTGTCCGTGGCCACAGCCTGCACCACAGAAACCATGGTGCTATGGCTCTGTGGCAACACCATGCTGCAGAAACATGGTTTTGACCCACGGATCCTCATGGATCCTTACTATTTGTGCATTGTGCCACCCTAACATCACTATTAAATAATATGCCTTGTCCGTGGGCACAGCCTGAACTTCAGAATTCACAGTGCCACGGCTCTGTGGCAACGCCATGCTGAAAAACATGATTATGACCCACAGATCTTCATGGATCCTCATGATTTTTGCACTCTGTCACCCCCAAACCAGCATCAAATAATATGCCTTCTCTGTGGCCAAAGCCTGCACCACAGAAACTACTGTGCCACGGCTCTGTGGCAACACCATGCTGCAAAACTATGGTTTTGACCCACGGATCCTCATGCATCCTTATGATTTTTGCACTGTGTCACCCCAACATCACCATCTAATAATATGCCCTGTTCACGGTCACAGAAGGCACCACATAAATTATATGTCCAGAGGTCTGTGGCAACAGCTTTCTACAGAAACATGGTTCCAAAGCACGGATCCTCATGATTTTTCCATTGGGTTACCCCAAACACCCCATCTAATCACATAATATGTCTATTGCAACAGCTCGAACCAAAAAAATCGTGGATCCACAGCTTCGTGGTGAATCCACTGTGCAAAAACTTGATCCTAAAGTTCAGATCCTTATGGATCCTTGGGGGTTTGTTTTGGGCATCCCGAACATACCATTAAATCCCATATCATATCCACGGCCATGGCCTGCACCTCAGAATTCATTTGTCACGGCTTCGTGGCAACACCATGCTGCAAAAACATGATTCCAAAGCTCGGATCTTCATGGATACTCAAGGTTTTTGTGTTGGGTCACCCCAAAATCACAATTAAATCACATACCTTGTCCAAGGCCACAGAATGCACCACAGAAATCACGTGTCCATGACTTTATGATGACACCATGAAACCAAAATATGGTTCTGGAACATGGATCTTTGGGATTTTGTGTTGGGACACCCCAAAGATATCATTAAATTCCATACCATGGCCATGGCCAGCACGGATCCTCATGGATCCTCAGGGTTTTCCAGTTGGGTCACCCCAAAATCACCATCAAATCACATATCATGTCCACGGGAACAGCTTGTACCACAGAAATCATGGATCCACGGCTTTGTGGCAAAACCATTCTGCAAAACCATAGTTCTGAAGCACCGATCCACATGGATCCTTAAGGTTTTTGCAATGGGGCACCCCAAACACACAATCTAATCACATAACATGTCTGTGGCAACAGCTCAAACCACAACAATCATGGATCCACAGCTTCGTGGCAGCACCATTTTGCCAAAACATGGTTCTGGAGCATGGATCCTCATGGATACTTAGGGTTTTCCAATTGGGTCACCCCAAAATCACAATCAAATCACATATCATGTCCACGGGCACAGCTTGAGCCTCAGAAATCATGCATCCACAGCTTTGTGCCAAAACCATGAAGCCAAAACATGGTTCTGAAGCACAGATCCTCAAGGGTTTTGTACTGGGTCACTCCAAACACTTCATGTGATCACATAACATTTCTATGGCAACTGCTTGAACCACAAAAATCACGGATCCATGGCTTGCTTAGTGGTGACATCATTCTGCAAAAATGTGGTTCTGGAGCACGGATCCTCATGGATCTTCTGGATTTTGCTTTGAGTCACCCCATCAGCATCAAATCACATATAATGTCCGTGGGCACCTGCACCACAAAAGTCAAATCTCCAGGAATTTCCATACCTAAAGTTGACAACTTTATCTCCTCCCCTCTCAGCGGCCTCTCTCTAGGCAAAAGTCTGTCTTTCTCATTAGTGGGGAGTAAAGCAGCTTACTTCATTCTCTTCTGCTTTGTGATCTGTACAGCAACCCTGTAAGGTAGTGTGTGAACTATAGGCCCAACACCTTTTTGAACAACACTGCTTTCAACTTTTAACTTTTCTATTCGGAACTTTTTGAACAACACTGCTTTCAACTTTTAACTTTTCTATTGGGAACATTTGGCCATACAATCTTTGGAAAAAAAAATATTTGACCAGAGAATAGAACCACTGGACATGTGATTACACTGGAGGCCTCATTTATATATTTGTGTATTTTTTTCTTAAGAACATAAGAGATGCC
>NW_015182646.1:0-2341 GCF_001447785.1 Gekko japonicus
TTGGTCTTAAACACAGGACTCACTCTCTTGTCTCTCTGTTTCTCTCTGAAGAAGAAGTGTGCTTGCACACGAAAGCTTATACCTGGAATAAAATGTTGCTGGTCTTCTTAAAAGTGCCATGAGATGTCATTTTTCTTCCTCTCTCTGGCTCTTCCCCTCCCCCTCCCTCCCCAGGGGAGGGGGGGAAGGGGCCCTCAGCCAATCGAGGGAAGAGAAGTTTGGCTTTTTCTCTCTCCTCTGAAGTAGGAAATAGGAGAGATTGGACAAAAGGAGCTGCAATGTAAGAAACAGGAAGCAGAAAGCAGCACGGAGTCAGTTGCTCTTGAGCTGGATTGGAGCCCTCTAGGGACTGGATCCAGCTCGTGGGCTGCATGTTTGACACCCCTGGTTTAGACAATGGTTTACATTGGTATGTAAATTCTTTAAGAGTGTGGGTGGGCACTATTTATCTAATTAGAAAATTTGTATGCTAGCTCTCTTGACCAGCAGGCTAAAATGATAATCCTCAGGTTAGGAATGGGCTATAAAACAATTTTGTAAAAGGATGGAACCCCTTTATTTTTTTAACTGGATAAAGAGAAATATTTTGGCCCACCACCTAAAGGAAATCTAAGGGCACCTAAAGTAGGACTCAAGAGGGGGATCATTCCCAAAGTAAGTTGCCACCCCTGAAAATACCCTGTCTCTGATCACCACTCACGTTACCTTCATTTGAGATGATCTCAACTGTCAGGCTCAGGGCCGTAGCTAACCCCTTCCTTGTGGGGAGGCCCTGGGGAAAGTGAGGAGGCCAGAGTGTGTGTGTGCACGCGCGAAGCGCGCGCGTGCCGCGAACACATCACCCGGAAGTGACGGGGCGCGGGGCGGGAGGAAGAAGAAGAAGGGGGATGGGCTGCCAAATCCAGGTTGAGAAACTCCTGTTGATTTGGGGATGTAGCCTGGGGAGGGCAAGGAGCTTAGTGGGGTACAACGCCCTAGACTGGGTCCACCCTCCAAAGCCTCCATTTTCTCCAGGACAACTGATATCTAGTCTGGACAGGAGCTGCAATTCCGGGGGTCCCCAGGCACCACCTGGGGGCTGGCACCCCTAATGCCTCCTCCTCACCTGGTCATGGGAGGCGGGCGGTGGGCCTTGCCCGAGGCAGTAGAGGTAGAAGACCTTGTAAAGCCCAGGGCTTCCCGGTGCTGTCAGGGAGCTCCAAACACAAATCCTCGCGGTTTTCACAGGGCGACACCTGAACTCCATCCCCAAATACAGGGCTTGGTGGTGTCGCTCTTGGGCGAAACTGCAGAGATCCAAGAGCTGGATGCCAACGACCTTTGCAAGGGGGCCTCCCCCGTTATTTCATGGCGCAACTTGAGAGCAGAGGCGATGACACAGATCACACAGCGGCCCCCTCCCCCCAGGTCCGGACTGTTAGGTCACCCTCGGAAGCCCCAAGCACAGGACTGTCAGTGCGGCCTGGTCCGTCAGTCCGGGCACAGAAAGAATGCAATTCCAGGAGGAAAAGTGGAGATTCTGCCAGAGACCTTTTCCACCGGGGCTTGGTAGCCAGCAGGCAGAGCTGCAGGAAGCAAGCCGACTGCCGCTGCACCCGCAACCGCCACTCGGCCAGCTCGGGGGCCGGCGGGAGGCGCTCGGCGGGAAGCAAGCGGGCCAGGCCGCCAGCCAACTTGGGCCGCCCTCCCTCGGCGGGCGCCAGCAAAATGACGCCAGCCTCGACAGTCTCCCGGATGGCGCAGATGCAGAAGGCCACGTCGCTGGCAGCGGCGAGCCCAGCTCGGGTCGCTCGGTGGCGAAGAGCGGCGCACGGGGCCCGCCCGCCTTCACGGGGCCCAGCCCACAGCGCGGCGGCGGCTCAAGCAGCAGCTTCAGCCACTCGGCCGAGAAGTCGGCCACGTCCACCGCGCCGCCTGGGAAGACGTTGGGGGCTCATCTGCCCTCCCCCCCATTGCACCCACCCACCCCCAGCAGACCCCCCCCCCTGCGCCCGAAAGGCTGCGGGTCAACTCCGCTGGGGACCAAAATATCTCCCGACCCCTTCGCCTGCCAAAGTCACGGGGAGGGGAGGCACAGTTTGCAATTCAAACAGGGAAAGGCACCACCCCACATACACACACACGCCCATTGTCTAGGCGGGAGATACTTGTTTGGATGGAGCCCAGCAAGGATGCGCGGGAGGGGGAATGGACCCTGGCGGCATTCGCTTGCCCGCTCCCCCCCCCATCCACCCAGCCCGCTCGACCAGCGCCGGCATGGGGAAAGGCGCTGGGCATGAACGCGCTGCGAGGGCTCTGCCGCAGCAGCACTTGGTAGTCAAAGGAGGGCGAGGAGGAGGCC
>NW_015182647.1:0-2624 GCF_001447785.1 Gekko japonicus
GGCTGCCATTAGGACAGGGTCATGGAAAATGGCTACCACATGGGCCAGAAAATCTCTATTTTACCCCCCATACAGCAGCCATCCAGGCTTTATTATGATCGTTCTCAAAATTTTGGCGCAAAGCAGGTTTGAGGAAGACTGGACAAAAGCCGGAAAAACCTATGCAGGTGCATGAATGCAGTGCAGTGCTGTGGGGAAATGGAAAAAGAAAGCCCACTTTCCAAAAGCAGTGAACTTGGGGCACTGAAGTGTAGCTAACTTGTGAAACTCATTGCCACAGGATACAGCAATGACAACCACCACAGAAGGCTTTACAATAGAGATCTGACCAATTCATGGAGGGTAGGCCCATCAATGGTTATTAGCCACGATTAGCTAATCAATGGTTATTAGCTAAATGGAACCTCCATGTTAGCTAAATGGAACCTCCATGTTCCCACTGAATACCAGTTGCTGAGGTGAGAAGCAACTACAGGGAAGGCTTGGGCCTCTGCATCTCCGTTTGTGGGCCTTCTGGGAAATCTGGTGGCAAATCGAGTGCTGGACTAAGTACAGTTGGGTCTGAAGACCTTCCAGAATTAAACAGATCTTTAGATGGCAAAGATTAGTTCTAGTGTTGCCAGACCCTCCGGTGGACCCCACCACTGATCATAGGATTGCCAAGTGTCACTTACCTCTTCCGCGGGGGACTCCTGGGTGGCTCCCAGCGCACGCACACGTGAGCAAAGCACGCGCGCGCTGCATGCACATCACCAGGAAGTGATGTTATGACAGCGGGCATGCTGGGGGCGGGGCCACGACTATACAAGGGAAAACCATAGAGTATTCCCTTGTATGGCCATGGCCCTGCCCCCAGCATGCCCGGCGTGCCCACATCACTTCCTGGTGACGCGAACGTTGGGGAGGAGTTCCCCCCGGGGGGACTTGGGATCCCTAACTGATCAGCTGGCCAGAGTGTTCCCTCTAAGCTGAGCTAGTGTGAGCTAGCTCAGTTATTTTAGCCTCCGGCTCACACACTTTTGTCTCAGCTCAGGAAGGATGGCTCCAGAGCAAACTAATTTATGCCGTAGCCAAATCGCTCACTCACAACTTTAATGCCAGGAGCTCACAAAGTAGACTTTTTGCTCACAGGACTCCACAGCTTAAAGGGAGCATTGCTGGCCAATGGGGGGAACTTACCCCCCAAAAGAGGGAGATCCAGCCAACATGCAGCAACGTGTCTACATCACTACCCATGTGAACCCCAAGTGGGGATGTGAAGGCGAAGCTCTGGTATTTTGACAAAAACTCTATGGCAGAAGCCAAATTTACCATAGAGTTTTTGCCCAAATACCAGAGCATCACCCCGACGTCATGATGTCACTTCTGGGTCATGTGGACAGTGATGTAGGCATGTTGCTACACATCAGCTGGGCCTCCCTCCTACCCCCAATACGTCTCTGCATCCCCTGCCAGTTGTCAAGAGGCACCTGGCAGCCCCAATTACCGTATTTTCCAGTGTATAAGACGACTGGGCGTATAAGACGACCCCCAACTTTTCCAGTTAAAATATAGAGTTTGGGATATACTTGCCCAGAGACTGTATTTACTGGCGTATAAGATGACCCCCCCCCCATTTCTGAGAAGATTTCCCTGGGTTAAAAAGTAGTCTTATACACCAGAAAATACAGTAGTTCCCTGGAGGAAACTTTGGAGGATGGACTCTATGGCATTGCACTCTGCTGAGGTTCCTCCCCTCCCTGAATCCTGCCCCTCCCAGGCTCTGCAGCCAAATCTCCAGGAATTTCCTAACCTGGGATTGGCAACGTTATATGATAATCCTTTGGTCTGATCCAGCTGGGTTCTTAAGCTATCCTGCAGAGTGTCTGAGAACCACAGTCAAGCTCCTATTAGCTCTTGGGGAGAGGGAGTTAGGAATAACATTCAAATCAATAATACTCTTGTATTTTCTCAGACTGTTGCTTCCCAATGGGAATGGCAGTTCTTGTCACCAGGAATGCATTTGGATCAGCTCGCCTTACGTAAACCATCCCCGGCTCCAGCCCCCCACAGATATATTAATGATTTGTGCAGCTAGCAGTAGAACGGCGGCTGTCGGCAGGCATCTTTGCCAAAAAGTTGAACTCATTTGTGACACTGTCCTTTCACAACCAGGACCAGGAAGGCCAATCGAAGCGAAACCTTCTAATTATGCCCCCACTTAGCCCTGATGACACGACAAGCATATGCGCATTGGAATCATGTCAACAACCGAGTGGTATCTTCCTTGGAATCCCTCATTCCACACAATGGGCGCATCAGCCCCTTAAACTGAGCAACTCCTGCAATGGGCAGAAGAGATGAAAAAGAACAGATGGGGGTGGGTGGGGGTGGGATAGAGCCTTGTCCTAAAGCTAGCTGGGAAAGCCAAGTGTTCTCGCTGTAACCTCAAGTTGCTGCTTTACAGGAAGGGGGTCTGCACCTTTAACGGCTCCACAACAGGCACAGAGAAGCTGTTTGTGGTCCTGTTAGTCCAAAATCATTTTTTTTAAAAAAAACAGGAACTCAATCCACTTGAATACCTTTTAGTAGTAGGGTTCCCATTTGCCCAGTTTCGTGTAGTGGTTGAGTGCGTGGACTCTGAT
>NW_015182648.1:0-1929 GCF_001447785.1 Gekko japonicus
CAGCCGCTTTTCTGGCAATTTGAAACGCATCACTTTCACCGATGAGGCAAGTTTGTCCAATTTTTGATTTATTGGGTCAATTACGAGCTTAAGCTGCGCGAATTCCTTCCTTAATTGCCCGACATCACAACTCAAAGTTTTTATCTCGCTTTTTATTTCTTCTTTTATTTCTGTTAATGCCTGTGCAATCGGAGCCTGATATCTTTGGTCTAGTACCCCCCACCCCCCGCCATTTCTTCAAGCAAAGAAGTCTCTTGGTCTGATTCTTCCGAGTCAATAGTGCCTTTCCTCGGCGGTTTATAAGGCAGGTTTCTAGCTTCCCCCCTTCCCCCCGGTCCTTCTCATGCCTGGCATTGCAAGTTTTAACAAAATTACCTTGTTCGTTGAGGAGCTAAGCATTATTTTCCATTGAGGATAGCAGGAGAGCGGTAGAGCTGCAGCCAACTGGAAGGACCGTGAATTGTGCTTCATGTGGCAGTCATCATCTGAGCACCAGTATGCATTCTGCTCTGGTATGTGATACTCATCTGTACCATAGTAAATCCTTGCTTCCTGTCTTCCCTTTATCCTGTTCTTTGAAGAGCAAAGCATAGCTGAAGATCCAGCTCAGTGTGGGCAGGAGAGTGCTTTTTATATTAGTTAGATGTCTGTATAATACTTTCTGTTCACATTTGTAATGGTTTAAATAGATTCTCTGTTATTCTGCAGCAGTGGCTGTGTCGTAATAGCTTGTTGAACAAGACCTCCGTAATATAATTTTCTGGGAACTTCAGGGTTGTTAAGTTGTGGTGAGAAAGTGGTTTGAAATTATTGTATTATCAAGTACTGTTATAATAATCATCCCAGTTTCACTTCCATTGAGCAAATCTTCTCTCGCCTTCCTTTCTCTTCTGTTGACACAGCAGCTGTTCTGTTTCCCCTTCTGTCTACAGCCCTACATTTAGAGATGTCCCAGCTGCAGCAGGAAGGTGTTAAGCAAGGTGGCACTGCAGTAGCATACTCTGGCTCTGTTTAAAATGTTAACAGAGGTGCCTCTCCATACTTATGTCTTCACTTGTTCATATGAGATGTGCAGCTATTAAAAATATCAAATAAGTAATTAGCCCAAATAATCCAGATTTTTTTTGGAGTAGAAAATAAGGAAACCCAGAAATTGGTATTTTCTGCTTTGAAATATGCTACCTACTCTATATCTTTTGAGGTTAGGTAGCACGTGGAGATGTTGGGTATGCGACTTTTTTAAAAAAAAGACAATCTGGGTGATAACAATACGTGGTATTCCCTGAGATGGGTAATGTCTTATGAGAGTTGTCTGACCCTTGACCCTTTAATCAACACTTTTATCTGTTTGCATAGTGAGTAATTTACATCACCAGTATCTTAATAACCATCTACCTGATATAGTGGCCGATGGTTCTTAGAGGTTAAAGGGGACTCACTCACTAGTGCTAATAACAAATTTAGAATCCAATGGCACCTTTAAGACCAACAGAGGTTTATTCAAGGTATGAGCTTTCGTGTGCACGCACACTTTATCAAATACGTTAGAAGGGCAGGCAAGGTTCAAACTTGGCGCTAATAGTGAGCCATGGATTTCTATGCACAAGTACCTAATTGCTTGGCATAATTTGTGAGTGGGTCATAATGGATTCCCCCCCTTTTTTGTTCCAGAAAAAAGCATGGCAAACAATAAAAACAATTGTCAACTTGCCAGTCATCAGTCCCTTCAAGAAGCGGTACTCCTGGGTGCAGCTGGCTGGTCACACAGGTAAAAACAAAAACCTTCCTGCTTTGCTTAGCCATTACAAAAAAAAGAGAGAGAGATAATAAAGTCGCAAAGATTCTGAAGGACTTCTGACTTCAAAATAAGTCTTTATCTCAATGTTCCAAAATGGTTAGTTCGAATAAACTAGGTTATTTCTGGGGAGG
>NW_015182649.1:0-3024 GCF_001447785.1 Gekko japonicus
TCAGAGACTTTTCATATCCTATAGCTGGAGCTTCCAAGGACGGAACCCAAGTCATTTTGCGTACAAAGCAGATGATCTACCACGGAGTTATGGACCCACCGTGAAATAATCTAATATCTGTTTTGAGGACCTATTTGGTCCTCAGCACGTTCAAGTAGCTGATATCCTCTTGCGAATAGTATTTAAGTAATGTGCAGGGGTCATTTCCTGTGGAAGCGCACAGGAATGGAGCTCCGGCAGTAAGGAGCCCAGGGGGCGGGCACATGCAACAAGCCCCACCCCCTGCTCCCAGCAGCCCTCAGTTGGGCCATGAGGAGCAAGAAGCAGCCAGGTAAGTTGCAGAGGCCCCCCCAGCCCGCCTTCAGGTACAATCTCTCCCTCCTCTGTGAGGACAGATCTGCATGTCCCCCCCCCAATAGCTAGCAATCCAAAACAGTCCAGTGGAGCCTGAGCGGTGGGTGTTGCCTTCTGACACACTTCCGGTGATGTCAGAGGGTGTGATACATGCAAATAAGTTATGCTAATAAGTTATGCTAATGAGCTCCTGCACCTCTTTTTCTACGAAATGAACCCTGGTAATGTGCAACGGTGGCATTCAGTGATGTGACTGGCTGGGTAGTCTGTTGTTGGCACATGCTAACATTGTGTTTGCTTGCCGATCATACTCATGCTCCAGGCTTATGATAGGTAGGTCTTGTATTCTTTAAAACCAGCATTCTTTAAAACCGGCTTTGAATAGATGTCCTGCTGTTGTATCTGCACAGTCAACAGCATTTATTGGCTGGGGGAATTCATCTTGCTGCTGCATGCTCAGAATTTACTATGACAAACTACATTTCCCAGGTGGCTGTGTAAGAACATGCATAGTATGTGCAAGACCAGTTTAGAGCATCTGATTAACAGGAACACATTTGGCTTGGGAGTCATAGAATCCTAGGATCACAGAGTTGGGAGGGGCTCTACAGCCCATCTAGTCCAACCCCCTGCTCAAGGCAGGGTCAGCCTAGAGCATCCCTGACAAGGGTTTGTCCAGCCGCTGCTTAAAGACTGCCAGGGAGGGGGAGCTCACCACCTCCCTAGGCAGCCGATTCCACTGTTGCACAACTCTTGCTGTCAAAAAGGTTTTCCTAATATCCAGCCGGTACCTTCCCACCCTTAATTTCAACCCATGATGGCAAATCCTGCCCTCTGCTGCCCACAGGAACAGCTCCCTGCCCTCCTCTGAGTGACAGCCCTTCAGATACTTCAAGAGAGCCATCATGTCCCCCCTCAACCTCCTCTTCACCAGACTGAACGTTCCCAAGTCCCTCAGCCTTTCCTCACAGGGCTTGGTCTCCAGGCCCCCGATCATCCTCGTCGCTCTCCTCTGCCCCCGCTCCATTCTGTACACATCCTTTTACTAGTGAGGCCTCCAAAACTGCACACAATACTCCAGGTGTGGCCTGACCAATGCAGTGTACAGTGGGACTATGACATCTTGTGATTTGGATGTTATCCCTCTGTTGATACACCCCAATTCTAAATGCCGAGGTGCACGGAAGACTGTCACCTTCCCACCGAAGTGGTACCTATTTATCTACTTGCAATTTCTTGCATTCGAACTGCCAGGTTGGCAGGAGCTGGGCCCAGAGACAGCAGGGAGCTCACTCCGTCACGCGACACTCGGGTCTCGAACTGCTGAAGTACAGACCTTCTGGTCTGCAGCTCAACGTATTAACCTCTGAGCCACTGCGGCCCTAAATTTCCTAACGCTGCAGTCCTAATTTCCTGGGATTAACCCCCACTGTATACAACAGGATTTACTTTCAAGTAGACCTGATTTCTATCTCAGTAAAGTTCCTGAGACCTACAGCTAGTTTGGAGGCATCTCTGTCTCTGATTAGCGCTGTGATCTGCCAGATGGGGACTGGAGATCTCCCAGAATAAAACTCATCTCCAGACTATATTTGGTTACTATCAGGGGTAATTTCCTGCAGGAGCGCACAGGAGCAGAGCTCTGGCAGTAATGAGCCCAGGGGGCGGGCACATGCAACAAGCCCCACCCCCTGCTCCCAGCAGCCCTCAGTCAGAGCAAGAAGCAGCCAGGTAAATTGCAGAGCCCCCCCTGCCCCCCCGGCCCAAAACAGTCCAGTGGCACCTTTAAGACAAAGTTTTATTCAGGTACAAGCTCTCCCTCCTCTGCGAGGACAGATCTGCACGTTCCCCCCCGCCAATAGCTAGCAATCCAAAACAGTCCAGTGGAGCCTGAGCGGTGGGTGTTGCCTTCTGACACACTTCCGGCTATGTCAGGGGGTGTGGCATATGCAAATAAGTTATGCTAATGAGTCATGCTAATGAGCTCCTGCACCTCTTTTTCTACGAAATGACCCCTGGTTACTATTTATTTATTTGAAACACTGATTCCACTTCTCCTGGAGGAAATGGTTGCTTTGGAAGGTGGACTGCACGGTATCATACCCGACCAAAGACCCTCCCCTCCCTAAACCCCAGGCTCCACCCATAAATCTCCAGGTGTTTCCAAACCTGGAGTTGGCAACCCTCCTCTGCCTCTATCTTTATCTCTATTTGTCCCTGTCTCTGTCTAAGCACAGTTGGTACTTCTCTTTCTGTTGCAACAAAAACTGACCAATAAGTAGCTGAACTTTCCTTCATGAACACAACCACGAGTACAATCGGCCTCCACAGTGGGCTCAGACAATCTGTGCATTAAAGATTAATTTTCGTATTATGGGGGGGGGGAAGTACACTATCTACATCGTCGCTGGAAAAATGAATTAGATCAACTTCTCTTGCGGCTTAGAGGCATTCTGTTTGAAATACTGGGATCTAATTCAAGAACGCTGCGCTCTGGTATTGTAATGATTTATATTCACCTCAATAAGCTCTTCTTTTCACACAGCTTTAAATTCTCGAGCCATCTTGTGGATTCAGACGACATCATGAGGACTAGACCGTCCCGATACCTTAATTGCTATTATAACCTTAAAAATCAAGGCAGCGATTTTGGCAGCCATTCTATTGACA
>NW_015182650.1:0-2509 GCF_001447785.1 Gekko japonicus
AGTCGCACAGTCGAGTCCAACCCTTCACATCCCCATGGACTACATTATACCAGGCCCTCCTGTCTTCCGTCGTGCTTTGGAGTTTGCTCAATTTCATGTTCGTTGCATCTATGACACTGTCTAACCATCTCATCCAGGGTTGATTTCTTTTAGGATTGACTGATTTGATGTCCTTGCACTCCAAGGGACTCTCAAAAGACTTCTTCAGCACCATAATTCAAAAGAATCTATTCTTCGGCGTTTGGCCTTCCTTATAGTCCAACTCTAGCAGCCATACATTACTACTTCAAAATAGTACTGCTTGGCATTTAGAAAAGAGTTTGCAAGCAGAACACTATATAAAGAGCAAAGGCTGTATATAGTGTTTTGCTTGCAAACTCTTTTCTAAATTCCAAACACTTACAACATGTGGGTTTTCTGACTGGATGAATGTACTCAGAACTCTGGAGAATCATGAAGACAGCATGGAACATAAGAGGGCAATGTTGTGTAGGATAACAAGAAAGGCAAATAAAAACACTGTGGATCAGCAACTTGAGGAACAGATGAGGAAAAAACATACCATACTTCAAAACAGCCGTTGGCTGATTCTGCATTGGTTTTTCCTTCTGTTGTTATACCAAACCCCTGCTGGAATAGAAATTCCCCTCTGCATTGCGTGCTGCTTTCACCTCCTTTGATCATCAGATTTCATGGTACCCTCCACACTCCATGCAGCTTTCGCTTTCTTTGATCATAGGATTTTATGGTACCTTCTAGATAGATTTATGGCCATTCAGGGGTGAATTTGCAGTCAGTACAGCGTTGCCACAAGGTATTTGAAAGTGATTTTGAGCCACACTTCTTCCTCCCAAGGCGATTCTGCATCTAGCATTTGCTCCACATTTTCTCAACTGGGAGGGAAAAGTGCAGCTCAAACCACATTCAAATACCTCGGGGCAATGCTGTACTGACTGCAAAATCACCCCAAATGGCCATAAATCTATGCAGAAGGTACCATAATATTTGATGATCAAAGAAAGTGAAAGTGGCATGCAGTGTGGAGGTGCCATAAAACCCGATGATCGAAGACAGTGAAAGTGGCATGCAATGCAGGTGGGCATTTCTGTTCCAACGTGGGTTTCATAAAAAATATGGAGGGAAAAGCCAGTGCAGAAATCAGCCTCAGTTGAGAAAATGTGGAACGAACGTGAGGTGCAGAATCGTCCCTAGTCTTTAAACTCTTCAGGAATGTTGTTTAAATTATATTTTTGGCACTATGAATTTTTCAGTGTTTTACTTCAGCTTTATTCTAATTTTCAATATTAGTCTTGTTTGAGCAGAGCTTCTCTGTCTTCTGCTTCCAATTATGTAATCTATTTGATTTCTGGATTGGCCATCTGATGATGTCCAAGAATACCATCGTCTGTTTGGTTGCCTGCAACATGTGTGCAATGAATAAATGGTTGTCTTCACAGAAGTCTATGAGTCACTGTCCTGCTTCATTTCATGCTCTTAGGCCAAATCTTCCAGCTGGAGCTTATCAGTAAGTAAATTCCAGCTCTCCAGGCCCTGCGTGACTACTGTAGCAATTCCTAGCCTCTGGCATTTGCCTTTTCCACTGGATCCTATACTAGGGGAGAGGGATGTGGCTCAGTGGTAGACTGCCTGCTTTGCACACAAAAGGTCCTGGGTTCAATCCCTGGCATCTCTAAGTAAAAGGATCAAGTAGCAGGTTATGTGAGGAAGAAAGACCTCTACCCTGTGATCCTGGAGAGCTGCTATAATACAGATCTTGATGGACCAATGGTATGCGTCAGTAAAAAGGCATCTTCATACATACATATCTATGTTGTTTCTTGCCTTCTTGCCTGTATCCCTAGAGCTTTGCTGCCTGCCTTGCTAAATACAGAACAGGACATATTCTTTTTTGCTTTTCATTAGTCATAAAGCAAATGGTTTTTGTTTCTGATTTTTGCATTTGTTTGCACTTGATCTGACAGCAATGCTGATTCTGTGACTCAGTAGGCAGATCGTAACAGGGAGGGCAGGAAGAGATGGGCCAGTGCTTGGCTCTTGTGGCCTTTTCTTATACGGCCAGGGTAATGCCAATCAGCTTTGAGGTCAGGAAGGAATTATCCTCCAGGTCAGATTGACACAGGGATCCTGGAGGGGTGGGTTGTTGTTTTTTTGGTCTTCCTCTGTGCATAGAGCAGTGGTCACTAGAGAAGGTGGGGGGTAGCTGTGAATTTCTTGCATTGTGCCGGGGGTTGGACTAAATGACCCTTGAGGTCCCTTCCAGCTCTCCATTTCTATGTATACTTGGCTAACAGTCCTTTCTCTCAGTAGCAGAAAAAGTCTCAAAGCCTGCCTGAAACCACAGTCATTTAAGGTGGGATGGGTTACAAGTATCTATGTAAGCCCAACTCTGTAAGAGTTTATCTCTGCATGGGTGACGATCTAGCCGTCTCAGTCTGTTGCACCATAAATTAACAGGTATGTTATGTCATAAATGTTCATGAAATGCAGC
>NW_015182651.1:0-2441 GCF_001447785.1 Gekko japonicus
GGGCATAAATGCCTAATAAAACAATAAAATAGTATAAAAATACAATACAATATACAACTTTGTACAATCAATAAAACATCGGTGCTCCGCTACTCACTCCAATTCATAAATCAAGATGGTATTCTGCAGCTGTATATCAATCCAACGACCAGATATATGTCCCCGCAGCCCTATCATCCGCCAGGCACATCTCGCGCCCCCGATGGTACCTGCACCAGCGGTGGTAAGGGTGCGGTGATGGAAAAAGTGTTGGTGGAATAATGGTGGCGGCAGCTCCTACTCGAAAGCCTGGCGGAAGAGCTCCATTGCGGAACTGCCCAAGGTCCCGCAGGGACCGGATCTCTTCTGGGAGCTCATTCCACCAGGTAGGAGCCGCCACCGAAAATGCCCTGGCCCTGGTCACAGCAAGTTTGATGTTCCTGGGGCCTGGAATGTCCAGGAGATTTTGGGTCCCCGACCGTAGTACCCTTGGGGGAACATGCGGGGAAAGGCAGTCCCTTAGGTAGGCCGGACTTTATGTGTGTACTAAAACAATCACACGGGGTGTTGCTGGGCGACTTATTGTGAGACCGTGTAGGTGCCGCTTCCTAATACTGGACTCCCCCACAACCAGTATATGGAAAATGTATGGATTATTAATCAACATGTCAATTATAAACTTCTTAATAAAGAACTCCCAACAACCAGCACTTGGACTGCAGAAAACGTATGAGTTATTCATCAACGTGTCCATTATCAATAATGTCGAGTTGCATATTTTCAGTTTTGCAAACAGACATTCTTTTAGTGGCTAGTTTGGGGTTTTTTTATCCCTTGCTCCAAATTTTGACATAGTTTAGGCTCTTTGACTACAGACAGCTGCAGACCCCTGCAACAGAGCGGTCAGGCTTAATTTAATGAAGATGCTGGCAAGACGGAGGCGCTCCCCTAGGGGGGGATTTTGTGTTCACGCCCAGCAGCTGGCTGAAATCTTTACTTTAATGATACTGCTCTTTCAGCCAATTCGGCTCTGAACAGTGTCACATTAAGACTAAAAAAGAAATTTATTTAATACGTGTATCTATATAATGTAAATTTAATTATTTTTAATCTTAATCGACTAAGAACTTGGAGACCGGCCAGTGTAATTTTAAAATCCACCCCTGCTAAAAGAAACCTCAAATTATCCTGTTCACACCTAGAGTCCTGGATATAGGGTTTTATCCAACTATCCCTTGCGTGCAAATCACAGTCGAATCACAGCTGCCTGAAACTAGGCTGCTACCAGTGTTCCCTCTAAGCTAAGTTAGTGTGAGCCAGCTCACAGTTCTTTAGCCTCCAGCTCACACATATTTGTCTTAGTTCAGGAACGATGGCTCTAAAGCAAGCTGATTTATGCAGTCGCCAAATCGCTCGCTCACAACTTTAATGCCAGGAGCTCACAAAGTAGAATTTTTGCTCACAAGACTCCACATCTTAGAGGGAGCGTTGGCTGCTACCCGTGCAAAGCACTTGTGCTGCACCCTTACCTTTCCTACAGCCTGATTTACACGTGCAAGGGAAGGCTTAAGTGGCAAAATGCTCAAGCGGTAGAACGGATTACACCAGGCGAGATCAGATTTTGGTATATATATATTCCTCTGTGCTCCTCGGCGGGGTGCAGTTCCATAGATTTCACCCTCTTCAGCAGCCCTTTTCTCCAGGGTAATGGTTCCCTGTCATCTGGAGATTGGCTGTGATAAGTGTTCCCTCTAAGCTGAGTTAAGTGTGAGCTAGCTCACAGCTTTTTAGCCTCCGGCTCACACATTTTTGTCTTAGGAAGAATGGCTCCAGAGCAAACTCATTTAGGCAGTAGCCAAATCGCTCACTCGCAACTTTAATGCCAGTAGCTCACAAAGTAGAATTTTTGCTCACAAGACTCCGCAGCGTAGAGGGAGCATTGTCTGTGATCCCGGGAGGTCTCCAGGCCCCACCTGGAGGCTGGCAACGTTAACGTGATGTTATCCAACACTGCCATTCCCCTTTTGCAGGAAAAGACCCCCCGTGGCCTGGAGATCGGCTGCCATTCCTGGAGATCTCCAGGCCCCACCTGGAGACTGGAGAACAAAACATCCGTGATATATTATGCCAAAGAAAAATATCCACAGACGTATAAGTTCTTATTCAATGTCCAGTTTACTTGGAACAATTCAAACGCCATAAACACAACAGACCATCCATATCTGTCTTGTTTCGTTTTCAGACTTCGTCAAAGGGGGTGGCATTGAGATTCCTATGTAATTAATTCATTTGGGAAACACTCTGTCCGTTTCCACTATTGGAATTGAAGACTGTTACCATGAGAAACAGCCAGAGTATTTCCCAAATGAATTAATTACATAGGAATGGCATAGGAAACAAGACAGATGATGCATGGTCCGCAATGCTCCCTCGACGCTGTGGAGTCCTGTGAGCCAAAATTC
>NW_015182652.1:0-3033 GCF_001447785.1 Gekko japonicus
GGACCTCAGAGGTCATCTAGTCCAACCCCACATGAAATCCACTTTCCCCCCTCCTCCCACTACCCCCACGACCCCTGCTATGTGCCCAGAGGAAAAGGGGGGGGGAACCCTCCAAGATCCCCATGCCAATATGGTCTGGAGAAAATTTGCTTCCTGACCCCGAAGTGGCGATCGGCATTTCCCTGGGCGTGTAAGAAAGGGCCACGAGAACTAAGCCCTGAGGCAATCCCTCCTGCCCTCCCTCTCAGGATCTGCCGAAGTTCACAGAATCCGCATGGGCCCAAAGTAATTTTCACATGTGAAATATGTGCTTGTTAAAGAAAAACTCTCCCAATCAAACAGTGCAGCGAACAGGCAGTCAACACAGCCTTCCCCAAAGACCTGCTGCTCAAGGCCTGCTCGTAATGTTTAGGTGAAAACACTTTGGATTTAATTTCAATCCGCTTGTTCTGGTCCAACCTTCTGGGGGTTGAGAAGAAGAGCTTGGATTTACACCCTGCCCTTCACTCGGAGTCTCAGAGCTGCTTACAATCTCCTTTCCCTTCCCCTCCCCACAACAGACACCCTCTGGGGTAGGTGGGGCTGAGAGAGCTCTTTCGAGGACTGCCCTTGAGAGAACAGCTCTGAGAGAACTTGTGGCTTGCCCAAGGTCACACCAGCAGCTGCAAGTGGAGGAGTGGGGAATCAAACCCCGTCCCCCCAGATTGGAGCCCGCGCTCCTCACCACGACACCAAACTGGCTCTGAGAAAAGCAAAGCGGTCGACCTGCCCTGTTCTTCTGCCTCGAAGCACCATCTTCAGCACCATAAACCAGAAAGCCACGTTTTCATCGAAGGAATGTCCCACTGGCTGACGTCGGCCGGTCCAGCCGCTCTCGATGGCTCAGCCCCAGGCGAACTCACACATCCGGGAAATCTGCAAAAGTTGAGCTTAAGAACATAAGAAGAACATAAGAGATGCCAATGTTGGATCAGGCCAAAGGCCCATCCAGTCCAACACTCTGTGTCACACAGTGGCCAGAAATACCAGTGCCATCAGGAGGTCCAGCAGTGGGGCCAGGACATTAGAAGCCCTCCCACTGTTGACCCCCCCCCCAAGCACCAAGAAGACAGAGCATCACTTGCCCCAGAGCCCCTATCTAGACCTTGTGGCTAATAGCCACTGATGGACCTCTGCTCCATATGCTTATCCAATTCCCTTTTGAAGCCGTCCATGCTTGTAGCACCCACCACTTCCTGTGGCAGTGAATTCCAAGTGTTAATCACTCTTTTTGGGGTGAAGAAGTACTTCCTTTTTATCTGTTCTAACCCGACCGCTCTGCAGTTTCATGGAGTGCCCACGAGTTCTTGTATTGTGAGAAAGGGAGAAAAGTACCTCTTTCTCTACCTGCTCTTTCCTATGCATAATCTTAATAAGAACATAAGAGATGCCAATGTGCTCCCAGACGTGTTGCTCAGACGCGAATGACAATTGGCAGAATCAGGTGTTCGAGTTAAATCACCCCCAATTGGGGTTGGGTGGAGCACTTGCGCATTGGCAAGGGTTCCCTGGCCATTTTCAGTGGGCAAAACGGGGCAGCATTTCCTGGTAAGCCCCGAGTTCTGCCTGCCAGTGCCGCCTGTCGTGCAGGGCCTCGATTTCCCATCCATCACCCCCTTTCTGGTTGCAGGTATCAAAACGTGGGCCTGGCCTGAGAGAAATCATGAATACCAAAAGCCCATGACTTGTTGCCTGCCGCCATGAATGAGCTAGACCAGGGGTGTCAAACTCATTTGTTACGAGGGCCGGATCTGACGTAAATGAGACCTTGTGTGTGATAAAATGTAACGCCAGGTAGCGGAGATATACACTTTATAAAGGACACAAACACAAAGGGTTTTTCTTTTACTTAAAATTAAAACATGCTTAAAACATTAGCTCGGTAAGCTGCAAACCTACTTTTGATTGATTGACATTCACCACAGAAATCTCATGCTCAAAGTTCTGAGTCTAGGACCCAGGGGGGAAACATGAAATGGCTGAGCAATTGAGAGAGTCTGGCGAAGGAAGCTATGATGCAGCAGCAGCAGGAGAATTGGAAGCAGGAGATGGCCAGTTCCACTGTGGGCCTGATGGAAGCCGTCCGGGGGCCTCATCTGGCCCCCGGGCCGCATATTTGACACCCCTCAGCTAGACTGGTAGATCCAGGAGTAACCCCAGATATGGTGTATTATTATTATGGGGAAGAGGTCTATCAGTGGCTACAAGCCATGGTGACTAAGGGGAACCTCCATGTTCAGAAGCAGTCCACCTCGGAATCCCAGAGCCAGAGGGAACGGTTCCTGGGAATGTGTCGGAAAGCACCAGTCGTATCACAGATCCTTGACAGACGTTCACAATATTACAAGGGGTTTATTTAAAGTTTTGCCGGCAGAGGGGGGGGTCCGCGGATTTCCGAAGGGGCGCCGACCCGGCCGGTTTCTTCGATCGGGAGTTTTCGGAAGGTGCATTGCCAAGGCGGGGAAACGTCTTCTGTTCTCCCAGGCTGAACTCACCTGCTCGGCTGTTGAGGGCCGAAGAACCAAAGCGCCAGAAATGCATCTTGGAAGAAGGAGGAGGAGGAGCAGGCGATTGGATTTATACCCTACATTTCACTTGGAGTCTCAGAGCGGCTTACAAACTCCTTTCCCTTCCCCTTCTCTGAGAGAACTATGGCTTGCCCAAGGTCACCCAGCAGGTGCAAGTGGAGGAGTGGAGAATCAAACCCGGTTCTCCCAGATTAGAGTCCGCGCACTTAACCACTACAACAAACTGGCTCTGTAATTCTGACGGCTCTCCTTGACCTGGGAAACCCTTTTGGGGAAGTGATGATTCTGATTGGAAAGAGAGCGGGGCTCGTGAGCTTTTCCACGTCAGGCCCTTCTCTGAACCCAATTGCCCCCCTTCCCATAAGCGGTCTTTCTGGCTTAAGAGAGTGGCACATTTTACAGGCTGAGGAGCCCACCCTTCCAAGTCTTAGCAGCACAGAGCAAAAGAGAGACCCTTTCCATGTTA
>NW_015182653.1:0-2324 GCF_001447785.1 Gekko japonicus
TATTTCAAATACTTGTTTTTATTTGGTTGAATTTATTATATGCAGAGCTTGGAGCAGAAGAACCTTGATTCCTACTTGCTAAGCTGTTCTTATATTAAGAACGTAAGAACATTATAAGATCCCTGCTGGATCAGACTAGTGGTTCATCCAGTCCAGCCTCCTGTCTTCCACAGTGGCCAACCAGTTCCTCCGGAGGGCCAACAACAGGGCATTGAGGCCAAGGCCTTCCCCTGATAAGAACATAAGAAGAGCCCTGCTGGATCAGACCAGTGGTCCGTCTAGACCAGCATCCTGTCTCACACAGTGACCAGACAGTTCTTCTGGAGGGCCAGCAACAGGGCATGGAGGCCGAGACCTTCCCCTGATGTTGCCTCCTGGCTCTGGGATTCAAGAGGATTAGTACCTTTGAATGTGGATGTTCTCCTCAGTCACCATGGCTAGTAGCCACTGACAGACTTATCCTCTATGAATCTATTGAATCTGCTTTTAAAGCTGTTTATTTCTGTGGCCATCACTACATCCTCTGGCAGTGAATTCTACATTTTAATCACTCTCTGTGTAAAGTAGTATTTCCTTTTGTCCATCTGGAACCTACTGCCCATCAGCTTCACTGGATGCCCCTGAGTTCTAGGATTTAGGGAGAGGGAGAAAAATATCCCTTTGTCAACTCTCTCGACTCCATGCATAATTTTAGAAACCTTGATTTAGAAACCCTAGTTATCTCTTTTTCAACGGAAAAGTCCCAGACTCTTCAGCCTTTCTTCCTAGGGAAGGTGGTCCAACCTCCTAAACATCTTAAATGGCTTCAAAAATATATTTACCATGCAAAGTGGTGGAAAGCTACCACAGGGCCCCAGAGACAAAGATTCCCTCTGGTGTAAATAGGACCCAACCTATTTACAAATTGTATGTTTTGCCTGGCATGATGGAGCCCCCCCTCCCGGGGTGACCAGACCTCTGGAATTTTATTTCCCTGGTTCCTCTCTTTCAGTGACTCCTGCCTCTGAATACCAGATGCCCAGAGGGAGGGGGAAAGGGCAGGCGACGTCCTACTTCTGAGATTCTTTGAGTCATCCAGCGAGCCACCGGAAACTGGACTGTGAGTAAGGGAGACCTCAGTCCAGTCCAGAAAGCTCATTCTTCTATTGTTACCTAGGGGCCACGGGAAGTCAGTGGTTGAAGGGAAAGGGCACGGCATCATTCCAGGATTTTAATTAGTAGCATCACTAGGGCCACGGTCGGACGTGGCATTTGGTGAGGAGGGGAAGCAAGCCCATCTCCCCTGGTGGAAATCCACACGGCATTGCGTGATCACACATCCTTTCTAGCTGCCAGCTCAGCCCGTCACTGCCCGATCAGACAGCACGTTCGGCCAAGGGGTGGGTTGTTGGGGTTTTTTGCCTTTTGTTTCCCACACGCATAAATGAGGAATCGCACCTCCGCAAAGAGGGTTCCCTATGGATTATGCGGTTATGCGCATACTGCTAAGAGGGCGGGGGGGAAACGGCACCAAGTCGGGATGGAATGAGCAGACCATCCCGGCAGCATGAGAGCGTGCTTGAGCCATCAGACCGGGGAAAGTCTGTCCGTGGACCACCAGCAAGCATTAGGACCAGTGTTCCCTCTAAGCTGAGTTAATGTGAGCTAGTTCACAGTTCACACAACCTCCAGCTCACACATGTTTGTCTTTGCTCAGGAAGGATGGCTCCGGAGCAAACTAATCCATGCGGTAGACAACTTGCTCGCTCACAACTTTGATTCCAGTAGCTCACAAAGCAGAATTTTTGCTCACAAGACTCCACAGCTTAGAGGGAACATTGATTAGGACCAGATTCCCCCCGGTGTCTTTTGACTCCGCTTCTGCGGCGGAGCAGCGTGGGTTGCCAACCATTGTGACCTTCCCCAGATGTTGCTGTCTGATCGTGCCCTTTAGATGAGTCAGAAATTCACAGCTGAGTCAGATCTAAAGGCACGTCTGACTGCGGCCGATGGCTGCAAAATATGGAGATTCACGTTCAGACCTCCCGACCTCGGATACTTTTGGTTTAAGAGCAAGAGGTTTAGAGGGAGGGGGCGCAGGCGATGCACTTGGGAGGGTGTGGCTTTGCTTAGGAGGGCACCTTTGGCCCCGTGCCCTTTTCCTAGTTACACAGCACACTTTTCTCCTGCTGTTCCAGGATAGCCTGATCTCATCCCATCTCAGAAGCGAAGCAGGGTCCGACCAGGTTCACACTTACTTATGTATTTATTAAATTTATATGCCTCCCTCCCCCCAATTTGGTGCTCAGGGTAGTTAGCAACAAGCAGGGCTCTTTTTGTAGAAA
>NW_015182654.1:0-2403 GCF_001447785.1 Gekko japonicus
ACCACAAAATAATCCTTGAAGGATAATCGGTTTCCTTCCTAGAAAAAAAGAAAGAAAGAGGAATTAACAACTAAATCTTTACCTCGAAGACACCAATTAACAAGTTTTAAAGACCAAAAAATGGAGAATAAAAATTTGCTTGCCTCACTGCTTTCAAAAACAAAATGTTTTGACTCTGGCTGGTACACAATAATCATAAATTACTACAAAGTGGAACCTGAGGAGAGAAACTGACTTCAAAACCAAAGTGGGTAAAAAGAAAATAAATTAAAAGCCTAATGAAGCCTTCATGCTGAAGTTGAGGGAATATACAAACCTCAAACATATTCAATTTGATAATCATTGATGTCCTAACAGGCCAATCTGAGATCTCAGTATGAAGTACTGAGACTGATGCATGGAGGAGTGATTTCAGCTCATACTATATATTATATACAGGAGAACTTGAGATGAAGTAGCCGGGCCAGAGGCCGGTTTATATCCCCGTAGCAAACCACACCCAAACACACACCCAGGGGTCATTTCCTGCAGGAGCGCACAGGAGCGGAGCTCTGGCAGTAAAGAGCCCAGGGGGCGGGCACATGCAACAAGCCCCACCCCCTGTTCCCAGCAGCCCTCAGTCAGAGCAAGAAGCAGCCACGTAAGTTGCAGAGCCCCCCCCAGCTCTGCAGTCCAAAACAGTCCAGTGGAGCCTGATCATTGGGTGTTGCCTTCTGACACACTTCCAGTGATGTCAGGGGGTGTGGCACATGCAAATAAGTTATGCTAATGAGTTGTGCTAATGAGCTCCTGCACCTCTTTTTCTACAAAATGACCCCTGCCAACACCCATGATAGGATATTTACAGTGCACCCTCCAAACATATACCCACACCCTTGGACAGGCAGATTGTGGCCACCCCACATTTGCTGAGGAGTAAGGCCCGTTTCTTGCCTGCATCGTGGTAGGAGAAGTTGGTCTACCCACAATTTCCAGAACTCAGGGTGTGTGGGTTCGAAGACTTCAAGGTGTCCCAGAGTGACAGCCATGATGATTGGTGAAGCAGGAAGTGATGCCCGGGGGGAGCAGTGTGCGGTGTGGTGCTGTTCATGAGCGATGTGGGGTGCAGTGGCATCCAATGGAATGGTGCTCGGTGCTTGGCTGATTGAATTGTCAAGTCGCTCAATGGGATCCCATCCTCGTCGCCAGTATAAAGTACTGAGACTGATGCATGGAGGAGTGATTTCAGCTCATACTGTATTATATACAGGAGAACTTGAAATAAAGTAGCCGGGCCAGAGGCCGGCTTATATCCCCATAGCCAACCACACCCAAACACACAACCAGGGGTCATTTCCTGCAGGAGCACACAGGAGCAGAGCTCTGGCAGTAAAGAGCCCAGGGGGCGGGCACATGCAACAAGCCCCACCCCCTGCTCCCAGCAGCCCTCAGTCAGAGCAAGAAGCCGCATGGCCACGTGCGGACCTGACCACGTGCGTGGTTTCTCTGGGTACACAACACCCAGCAACTCCTAAATACAGATCTCAGCTGAGGAGAAAAAGGCAGCCTGGACCTTGGTTTAAAAAAAAAAAATCTTGTAGCACCATCGATTAATAGATAAGTGGCCTCTTCACAAAAACTTATGCTACAATAAATTAATGTAATCTTTAGGGCAGTAGTCCTGAACATTTTGCACCTTACTGGGCACTTCTGGAATTCTGACACAGGATGGTGGACACAACCACAAAATGTTTGCCACAAGAGGCAGAGTCAACTACAAAATGGCTGCCACAGGAGGCAGAGCCAATGACAAAGTACTAGGTCATAACATAACTCCAAATGTAACTCCTCAGCATTTTAGGTACACACACACACTCAACTGTGTTATACTTAATCAGACTATTGGTCCATTAAGGTCAGTGTTGTCTAATACTGGCTGATTCTGCATTGGCTTTTTCCTTCATTGTTTTACGAAACCCACATTGAAACAGAAATTCCCCTCTGCATTGCATGCTGCTTTCATTTCCTTTTATTATCGGGTTTTATGGTAGCCTCTGCAGTTCATGCTGCTTTCACTTTCTTTGATCATTGGATTTTATTGTACCTTCTGCATAGATTTGTGGCCATTTTATGGCCGTTCAGGAGTGACTTTGCAATCAGTACGGTGTTGCCCCGAGGTATCGGAATGTGGTTTTGAGCTGAACTTTTTCCTCCCCATTGAGAAAATGTGGAGTGAATGTTAGATGCAGAATCACCCACTGACAGCAGTTCTCTAAGGTCTCAGGTGAAGGTCTTTGACACCACCTGATCTTTTTAACTAGAGATGTCAGGGATTGAACCTGAAGCCTTCCGCATGGCAGGCATACATTCTACCACTGAACAACCATTCTCAAGCAGAAGTCTGTTTAACAGGATGTCTTTTGT
>NW_015182655.1:0-2323 GCF_001447785.1 Gekko japonicus
ATGGCTTTCCGCCGGGCCTACTCCATCAAGGACAAGCTGCGGGCCATCCAATGGATCAAGGAAGGTGAGCGGCAGGCCTCCGTGTGCCGAGACTTTGGGGTGCCCGGTGGCACACTGCGCGGCTGGCTGAAAGATGAGCGGAAGCTGCGCTGGTTCTTGGACCAGCTGGGCGGGGGGCACCCACCGCAAGAAGATGCGCCTGGCCAATGAGGAGGCCATCGACCGAGCTGTCTACACCTGGTTCCTCACCCTGCGTCAGCACAGCATCCCCCTCTCGGGTCCCATCATCCAGGCCCAAGAAGAAGCCTTTGCCAGGCAGATCTACGGCCCCGAGTGCTCCTTTAAGGCCAGCACGGGTGGTTTTTGCGATGGCAAAAGAGAGACGGCATCTCCAGCCAACGCATTTACGGTGAGACAGGGGACTGCGTTGGCACCATGGGCGACAGCCCTGCCCTGAAAGCCACAGCAGAGTCAGTTCTAATTTCTTCAGCCTTCTCTGATCCTCCTCCATCACCGGACACGAACCCCTCTGACGGAGGAGGCTACCACGATGAGCAGATCTACAACACCAGCGTTACCAGGCTCTACTGGAAGCTGCTGCCGGGCCACGTCCGAGCACTGAGGACTTGTGATCGCTCACAGCCTCCTGCACATTCCCAGCCGCGGGTAAAAGATCGTGTCGTGGTCCTGCTAGCTGCCAACCTCACTGGCTCTCACAAGCTGACGCCCCTGGTAGTGGGAGAGGAGCAGGAGGCCCCCTGGCTCCATCGCCATGATTGGGAGAAACTCCCAGCTTGCTATCACTACGGCTCTCAGGCCCACCTTGGCCCTGCCCTGCTCTGCCTCTGGTTCTTCGAAGACTTTGTGCCCGACGTGAAAAGTTTCCTGCGCCGTAATGGCCTCCAATAGAGGGCCGCGCTACTGCTCAGTTGCCCCCCTCCGTCTGTTTGTGGTGGCTCTGGGGGTCTGCCCCAGCTGCAGACCCCAGACGGTTCCATCCGAGCCCTCTTTCTTTCCAAGATGGCAAGGGTCTCGCCGGGAGGAGGGGGCCACCTCTCTGCCCCGCTGGGGCAAGGCGTGGTGTCCGCCTTGAAGCAGGTGTACAAGCGGGAATTGCTCTGGCTGGCTACTTCGTGCACGGCGGGAGAACGGAACTCGGAGTCGGATCAACTTGGCACAGGCGGGCTGGTGGACTTCAGCCACAACTTCCTCAAGGACATGCTTCTCTTGGGATCTCATTCCCGCAGGCGCCATTGAGAAATGCTGGCTCCTCGGCTTACGGGCAGCCTTTGAGCCTTGCCCTGGAGAGAAGGAAGAACTAGGGGAGGTCCCTAACAACGCGGACAGCTCCATCCTTGGCGACCTCACTTCTCTGACTGCTCCTATTGGCAAGCGCCTAGTTCCGAAAGAGGTGGCGGATTGGCTCCATGTGGATGACACGGTCACGGACATAGGGGAAGGGGAGGAGGGATCTTTCGGTTGCGAAGATGTGGGGGATGAGGTGACAGGGGGAGGAGATCAGGGAGTTGAGGAAGGAGAGGATCTTCCGGTGCCCACGTCCCAGGAAGCTATCCAGGGCCTGCAGAAGGCCTTGGGCTGGCTGGAGAGCCAGGATCGCTGGTGAGTCGGGCCCCAGAAGCTGGTACAGCTTCGTGCCTTCATCAGTCTGGCCCAGTGGCTCTGCCAACTACCTGTCCCTGGTCCTCAGCGAGGGCCAAAGCAGGTGAGCTAACCCTGCTATTGCACCTGCTTCTCAGGCTGAGGAAGAAAATCGCCTCTCTGCGCGGCAGCCAAGGGTTGTGCTGTGAACTCCTAACTTCTAGCAGGAGCTCGTACACTTCAGCCAAGCGATGAGAGCAAAACAGGGTATTCGCATCCCCCTTGTGGGCTGCACCCTCTCCCTGAGCTTGGCTGTACTAAACTCCAGCACTTTAAGGCTATTTGTCATTTCAGGGGGTAATTTGTGGCCCTGGAGGGGGTGTGCTATACAGCTGTCCCTCCAAAGGATCAACTAAACCCACACAGAGTTGGCTTGAGAAGAAAGGGCTCCAACAGGTAGACTAAGACCAATGCTCCCTCTAAGCTGTTGAGTCTTGTGGGCAAAAATTCTACTTTGTGAGCTATCGGCATTAAAGTTGTGAGCGAGCGATTTGGCCGCTGCATCAATTAGTTTGCTCTGGAGCCATCCTCCCTGAGACAAAAATGTGTGAGCTGGAGGCTAAACAACTGTGAGCTAGCTCACACTAATTCCGCTTAGAGGGAACAGTGACCAGTGTAGTGAACAGTGTAGAAGTCTACATGTATTTGAGCCAGATTTAGAAGA
>NW_015182656.1:0-2342 GCF_001447785.1 Gekko japonicus
AGACAGAGTGTTCAATCTATACCTTGTGGTCAATCAGCACTAGGGCTGCCAAGTCCCCCCGGGGGGCAGGGATTTCCCCGCCAAAAGGGACCCCAATCTGCCAGTCTGGATCCGGCCAGCGGGGGGAACCCCACCCCCGAAGTGGCCAGATCACGCCAACGTGCCCGGCACGATGATGTCACCCGGAAGTGACATCATCACGCTGGGCACGTCGCTGAGCGACACTCTAGCGACCGCCCTGAAAACTCTATGGTACCATAGAGTTTTTAGGGCGATTGCTAGAGCGTCGCCCTGCGACGTGCCCAGCGTGATGACGTCACTTCCGGGCGACGTCATCGTGGCGCATGTGTGCTTTGCGCGCGCATGAAACTCCCGGACCAGGACCGAGTCCCCCCCGCTATGCCAGGTAAAGAGACTTGCCAACCCTAATCACCCCTGATGGACCTCTGCTCAATCTGTTTCTCTAGTCCCGTCTCGGAGCTCTCTAGGCTTGTAGCTGCCACCACGTCCTGCGGCATCCCTCTGCAAAGACATCCTTCGTAATACGGGCTTGTTGGGGCATGGGGTGAGAGTGGCAGAGAGGGAAATCACTTACCAAAGGCCAGGAGGCGCTATTCATGAGGAAAGCCCCAAGAGAGCGCAGGAAGCAAAAGGGTACACCAGCAGCTCTGAGAAGCCTGCTCAGAAAAGGCAAGAACATAAAAAGAGCCCTGCTGGATCAGACCAGCGGTCCATCTAGTCCAGCATCCTGTCTCACACAGTGGCCAACCAGTTCCTCTGGAGGGCCGACAACAGGGCATAGAGGCTGCGGCCTTCCCCTGATATTGCCTCCTGGCTTTGGGATTCAGAAGATTATTTCCTCTGAATGTGGAGGTTCCCCTCAGTCACCATGGCTAGTAGCCACTGACAGACGTATCCTCCAGGAATCTACCTAATCCCCCGTTAATGGCGTTTATTCCTGTGGCCGTCACTAACTCTTCTGGCAGCAATTTCCACATTTTAATCACTCTTTGTGTAAAGAAGTATTTCCTTTTGTCCATCCTGAGCCTACTGCCCATCAGCTTCATTGGATGCCCTCTAGTATTTTGGGAGAGGGTGGAAAAGCTCTCTTGGTCAACTCCCTCCATCCCATGCATCATTTTATGAACCTCTATGATGTTTGATTCCCGACTCCTCCACATGCAGCCGTAGGTGAGACCCTGGGTCAGTTACAAGTTCTTTCAGAGCTGTTCTCTCACAAGCATTTCTCGAAAGAGCTTTCTCAGCCCCTCCTACCTCACATGGTGTCTGATGTGGGGAGAGGAGGCAAGGAGATTGTAAGCCACTCTGAGACGCCTTTGGGTAGTGGAGGGTGGGGTATAAATCTAATCTCCTCCTCCTCCTTCCCCCCCTAGTCAGTTGTCTCTTTTCTAAACTGAAAAGTCCCGGACTCTTCAGCCTTTCCTCACAGGGAAGGTGCTCTCACCCCCTCATCATCTGGGTCGCCCTCCTCTGGACTTTTCCCAGCTCTGTCATGTCCTTTTGCAGATATGGTGGCCAGAACCGTACACAGTATTCCAAATGAGGCCTCACCATAGCCAAATGAGGCCTCACCTATACAGAAGCCTTATGTCCCTGAATAGCTGAAAGACTGTAGTCGATTTCACACTACCTTTTTAAATCCCATGGTTTCCGTTATTGGCCCGTCAAGGAGGAAATTGGGACAGGGTCGGCTGTTTCCCACAGCATTTCCCTTCAGGTAAGGAGCCATCTCTGAAGCGCTGTGGCCATTTCAAACTGTGCCGCTTTCTTTTCCCGCCATTTTCCTCCGTGCGCATGATCTCCCTGACAGGGTTTTTTTGGAACATTTTATTGGGAGCACTACGACGCTGATTTGACGTCCTGTTTCAGCATTATAGCGGTCCCAATATAATATCATCATCATCATCATCATCATCATCATCATCATCATCATCATCATCATCATCATCATCATCATCATTAAAGGCGAGATTGCGTGCTGGAGGGAAAAGGGCACGAAAAACCCATCACCAGAGTAAGTGTCACGGGCCATTTTACACAGCCCACTGTAGCGATTCAGATCCGGAAGAAGGGACCGAAGACTTGAGGAAAGCCGTTTTCGTCAACAACGCCTCAGACACGCTTCCCAAACGGGAGACAACCAGCATTGTATGAACAGGTAGATATATTCCATTAGGAACCAGTTACCAAAACAGGTCTGTCTGTAATGACAGGAAAACAAACGTTAGTAACAAGTTCCTGAAACGGAAAAGATAGGCTGTCTGAAATCTTTCTGCATGTCTTATGCCCCTGTATACCTGGATGAATCACAAGCGGGAATT
>NW_015182657.1:0-2313 GCF_001447785.1 Gekko japonicus
CACATATGAAAAATACCAAAAAAAACCCCAAAAACCATGGGCAATCTGTCTCATAGCCCAATCCTAGACATGCTTTCTCACTGATCCTCACACTTCAGAGCAGGTCTGTTTAGGACTCCTTTGTAAATCCAAAAGGCTTAAGGGAGATGGATTACATCAGTGAAGGCAGCCAAGGTCTTAAGAACATAAGAGATGCCAATGTTGGATCATGCCTAAGGCCCATCCAGTCCAACACTCTGTATCACACAGTGCATTCATAGGGTCACCATAAGTCGGAAGCGACTGACAGTACATAATGTACTGTGGAGTTCATAGAATCATGGAGTTGGAAGTGTCATAGAGGTCACCTAGTCCACCCCTTGCTCAGTGCGGGATCAGCATACAGCATCCCACCCTGACAAGTGCTTGTCCAGCTGCAGCTTGAAGACTGCCGGGGAGGGGGCGCTCACCACCTCCCTAGGAAGCCGATTCCACTACTGAAGTACTCTTACTGTAAACATTTCCCCCCTTTCTGGTGGTAATTCAAACCCATTAGGACAGAATGCTCATGTAAAGTCTTTCTATTTACTCTGTGTCTTAATATTGCCAAGCTTGGGTTTCCACAACTGGCAGGGGTGTGGAATGCAGTACAAATGATATCGGGGAATGGAACAACTTGAACTAAAAATTTGGGCAAGGGGACTGACACAGGGCTGCCATTCTTGTGTTCTTTGGAACGTGGAGTTTTACTCTTTAAAGGGGGGGGGGAGGAGAAACACCCATGATGATCAAAACAAACCGAGTCTGTTTCTGCATGCATGTTTTACTCTACCTTTGGTTCCAAACTGGAGCCCCCTAATCTTTTTGAACATTCACACAATATCATCCTCTGATCATCCCCCTTTCCAGATTTTCTCCTGCTTTCCTCCAATTTTTCCTAAACCTGATTTCCCACAACATTTCTTGAAAGAATGAAGTCCAAGCAAATTTACATGCCATCTTAATGGTAAGATTTGGGAAGTACCTGGAGATTTTGAGAGTGGAGCCTGAGGAGGGGGTGGGGTTTAAGAAGGGGAGGGACTTCAGTGCGGAATAATGCCAGAAAGTCCACCCTCCAAAGCAGCCATTTCTCCAGGTCAGCTGGTCTCTGTTGCCTGGAGATCAGTTGTAGTCCCAAGAGATCTCCAGCTACCACCTGGAGGTTGGCAACACTACTTAATGGGGAGATGCACGTTTTTGAAGGCTTCACCCACACCAACACCATATTCCTTCTGTCACTGCCTCATGGCTATCATTTCCCCCGCCATGCCACTGAAGGGCTTTAAAATATATATATTGGTAATTGCTATTGTAGTGTAGATCAAGGCGGGTAGCAATGTTAGTCTATCTGTAGCAGTAGGAAAGAGCAAGAGTCAAACAAAATTTGAGGCAGGGTCTGAGCTTTCGTGAGTCACTGCTCACTTCTTCACATATTGCAGTTTAGTATAATAATATTATAGCAATCTATTGGCACAATTTACAAAATCCTCTGAATTAACCTCTTTTCATACTAAAAAACAAGTAAGTAGCCCTTTTTCATTGCAGAAGTATGAGAGGAAAAGTACAAGCAATCTTTGTCCAGATTGCATGGAAAGGAACGAGGAGGGGAAGCTGCTAGAAGGAATTCCATGCTCAAAAACTCTTGTGGATGTTCCCTTGTCACTGACATTTGTAACAGCAGCGGAAGCAGCATGGAGAATCACTTCCATGTAGATGCAGCCTTAGTTTCTACAGGGTAGTCTCTACCAATTTTGTTTCCCAAATCCATATCCTGCCCAGAGTACGCAATGGACTGTTTTACTTTCTTTTCCTCTCGTTTTATAAATATTTGCATGCAAGCAGAACTGAAAAAAGTTCAGATACTTTTTTCATAGCAAGACTGGACTCTCTTTACTCATGTTCAACTTTGCAACTCTCTGTTCCTCAAACGGCAACAGTTTTGTCAATGATTAATATCACACCTGAGCTGTTAAGTAATTAGCTGGAAAGTCATTACACTTTGGATGGCTAGAGGACTTTCACACAGTTAATCAGTTAAAGGAAGGTACTATGTGCATGCTGAGTGCTTAATTCTATGGAAACCAGATCACAGGGCTAAAAGGACTGCAAAATGAATGAAGATTATAAGTAGCAAATGGAGAAGAGGGACAAAGAGCTATGCAAAGAAACCACCTCACTCAGAAAGCCAGATGCACTCCAAAGCAAGTTGTGTACAGGTTTGCAGTTTAAAACCAAGCCCATGCCCTTAGGTGCTATTGCCAAATGCTCATGTTCAGGGGTCGTTTCGTAGAAAAA
>NW_015182658.1:0-2249 GCF_001447785.1 Gekko japonicus
CCTTAGGATCCGGGCAAACCTATTGGTTCACAGTAGGATCCTAGTCGGCTATTGTTCTAAATCCTGAAGGTGCGATAGACTGTATGGCTTCCTTAGCGCTACATGTCCAGACATGTCCGTATCAATGCATAACACCCCTCCCCCCATGATTTGGAACCCTTAGCTGACATAGTCTTGGAGGTAGGTTGGCCTGCGCCGTTCTCTGGTCAAATGGTGGAGTTCTGTTGGAGGTGCGGCGGACTCTGACGCGGTGGCCGGAATGGGCTCACCCTCTGAGACCAGAGGGGTTGGCGGTGCTGGCCCGTCTGTGTTTCCTTCTGTGGTGGCTGGCATTGGTGACCCAGCTGATCTCTCGGCTGTCTGCTCCTGTTTGGCACTGCTCGTTGGTGTGGGCCTCACATGCTCCGTTTCCTCGGGGCTCGGCAGGTCGTCATCACTGTCATCCAGTGTGGCTGTTGCGGGTTCTGCAGGAAGAAGGCAGCCACAGAGCTGGTCAATATGCCGGTGAAGCCTTTGTCCGTCTTTTGTGGACACCTCATAGGATATTGGCCCGGTCACTCTGACCAGTCTGGCTGGGATCCACTCTGGCCCCCTCACGAAGTTGCGGGCATACACTGGGTCACCAGGGAAGAATCCTCAGGGGGCCCCTTGGCTCTCTTGGCCCACACTGTGCTCCGGGGCCCAGTCGGGGTGCAGCCTGTCCAGGTGGGTAGCTGCCTTCCCATTAGGAGTTCCATGGGGCTGCGACCTGTGGTGGTGTGTGGGGTTATCCGGTTGTTGAAAAGGAAGGCTGCCAGCCGGTGGTCCCACTCACCCTGTACGATTTTGCAGAGGCCCTCCTTGGTTGTCCTCACCATTCTCTTGGCATAGTTAGATTCCACCATTCTCTCGGTCACAGGGTGAAAGGGGATGGTTGTTCCACCATTCTCTCGGTCACAGGGTGGAAGGGAGCTGAGCAGATGTGTCGAATAGCATAGTACTTTACGAATTCTTGGGATTCTGCTGATGTGAAGGCTGTCCCATTGTTCATCACAAGCAAGTCGGGGATGCCATGTGTGCTGAAGATTCGCCACAAAGTGTGGATGGCAGCTCAGGATGACATAGATGCAACCAGTACCACCTCTAGCCACTTGGTGAAGGAATCTACTAAGATGAAGAAGAGCTGGCCCTGTGGGAGGAGAATGCTGTGGAACTCTGGGCCCACCCGACTGGTGGGCCACCCCCTCCCCACCCAGTCCAGAACACGGGACAGCACACAGTCCTGAGAGGTGTGGAGGGACACATTGGTTACCTGAAAGGGCCAGTCCGACAGGTCCTCAAGGAGCAGGATCTGGTGCATGGGTGCCGGGTCTGGGTCACCTGAAGGCAACAGCAAGTGGCTGAGGGTGTCTGCGTGGCCCATCATTTTTCCAGGTCAACGTAACAGCGCATACCGGTAGCCCACAAGGAAGATGGACCAATGGAGCACCCAGGGAGACCGCATCTGTGGTGTCTGGCGATCGGGGGCCAGGAGACCCAAGAGGGGTTTGTGGTCAGTGATGATGGTGAAGGGCTGGCCATACAGGTAGTCATGGAACTTCTTGACCCCCGCCACAATTACCAACGCCTCCTTGTCGATTTAAGCGTAGTTGCGCTCGGCCGAGGCGAGGTTCCTGGAGTAGTAGGCCACCGGGACCTCTCGATCGTCAGGCAGCTGGTGGCCTAGGATGGCACCGACTGAGCCAATCAAGAGACAGGAAGGAGACTATTTGAAAATAGTAGGAAGTCCCTAATCTCACTATGCTAATTAATGTCCTCTCTGCTGCCCCCTGTAGGATGTTCTTGTCTTTTCTTTATCTATGAACAATAGACCTTGCATATTCCAACAATTCCAAGAGAACCCCAGGCCATACCTTGAGGCTGGTAACCCTACATGTATTAGAGCCCCAGTGCAGAGAAGCAACTTCAGGAGGAGGCAGTTTTAAGCAGAGAACTGCACATTTCAAGGGCTCACTGCATATTATAAGCAAATACATCATGTATTAGAGCTCCCAGGACAAGGGCACTAGTAGTGTCTATTTCATGTGCTAAATGGCACCCTGGTATAATATTAGGATTGTTTCAGGCCAGATGTGATTATTCTTTATACCCTTATACCCCTATTGTTAGTTATTAGGAGGAATTAAAGGAAAATGGCAGCTTTACACAGAGTTTCAGCCTTTCAGGTCTATTGACTTCAAAGAACGGGACTGAACTGCAAATAGTCTTAA
>NW_015182659.1:0-2028 GCF_001447785.1 Gekko japonicus
CGCCATCTTGGAGACCGACGCCCCGCCCCACCCTAGGCTTATAGGCTTATAGTTCTGGGTGATTTCAATGTCCATGCTGATGACGTGGCTTCCACGTAGGCGATGGACCTGGTTGTCCATGGCGGTGCTAGGACACTCCCAATATGTAACGGCTCCCACTCACAAAGCAGGACACATGCTTGATTTGATCTTCGCAGTGGGAGTTACAGTGGACCAAATTACTGCTACGGCAGTTCCATGGTCAGACCACTATGCTCTGAAGAACTGGGTGAATGTCCCATCCCAACCCTGTATGGGCAGCAAGCATATTTTAGCTCACCCATGGAACCAAATGGACCCTGTGCGGCTCCGGATGGCCCTGCAGGATCTAATGCCCCCGACAGTTCATTAGATGAGCTTGTCTAGGACTGGCACAGTCGACTCTTGGCGGCCATCAATGAGATGTCTCCTCAATGCCCTCTGCGCCCTTACTCTAGGTTACAGCTGATGAAGTGAGGTCTCAGACAGCTAGAGAGACAGTGGTGGCGTGCTCATGACAAAGCTACAAGAGCATCTTATAGGAAGTTTATGAGATCCTATGATGGCGGTCAAAGTGACAAAAAGAGAATACTATGTGGCCACGATTGTGTCTGCGAGATCTCGCCCAGCCCAATTATTTATAACGATTCGGTCTATTATGCTCCCCAATGCCCTCTGCGCCCTCGCTCTAAGCTTGCTCCATGGTATACACAGGAGTTGCTGCTGATGAAGTGAGGTCTCAGACAGCTAGAGAGACAGTGGTGGTGTGCTTATGACAAAGCTACAAGAGCATCTTATAGGATGTTTATGAGATCCTATGAGATGGCGGTCAAAGTGACAAAAAGAGAATACTATGTGGCCACGATTGTGTCTGCGAGATCTCGCCCAGCCCAATTATTTAGAACGATTTGGTCTATTACGACTCTGCCACAGAGCAGACAAAATGCTAGGGAATTGGAGATTGGCTGTGAGGCTTTTGCGAGCTATTTCACAGATAAAGTCCTGTTGCTCCACCATGACCTTTCTCGTCACAGTTTTTTTTAATTGAATTTTTTTATTTATAACAGTAGAGAGTCGGTTACAATCATAACAAAATGAAAACATAAATTTTTCAACAGTAGATACAAGATAATCAAACCGTAACATAGTGTTTAACAATTACAGAATTTGTGATCGGTTGAGAGGTTTATTGAATATTGTACCCGATACGATTACTTAAACTTGTAATTCTGTTAGTATATTGCATAAGAGTGTTTGCTTAGTTTTGTTTGGTGTATATTGTTATCACCCTATAGTCTCTAAAGAATGAGTGAAGAGAGAGAAGATAGAAAAGAAGAGAAAAAGGGAGAGGATCTAGTATAGAGCAAATGAAGAAAAAAACATATATACAAAACCATAGTAAGAAAAAGATAAACGATACGTGAAAACTCAGATCCACTTTTGATATTGGGACCACTCGGGGAACCTGAGTAAGGGAACCTGAGGCTCCATGCATGTCTTCTTGTCAAGTTTTGGATTATTTCAGTCCACTCAGTCTAGAGGTGGTCGACAAATTACTCTCATCTGTTCACCTGACCACTTGCAGCCTTGACCTGTGCCCATCGTGGCTAATTAAAGCTGGCCACGACAGACTATGAGGCACTCTAAGGGAAATTATCAACTAGTCCCTCTCTGAGGGGCTGTTTCCTGGAGTAATTAAGGAGGCAGTGGTATGCCTTCTCCTGAAAAAAACATCTCTAGACCCAGCCAAATTGGCTAACTACCGGCCGGTCTCCAATCTGCTCTATTTGGACAAACTGATTGAGAGGGTTGTGGTGATTCAGTGGCAGGGTTTTTGGGATGACACCTCTGCATTAGACCCCTTCCAGTCCGGCTTCCGACCAGGCCATGGGACAGAGATGGTACTGGTCGCCCTCATGGATGATCTTTGGAGGCATCTGGATTGGGGCAGTTCAGCTGTGATGCTGTTGTTAGACCTATTGGCAGCATTTGACATGGTTGACCACCAAC
>NW_015182660.1:0-2228 GCF_001447785.1 Gekko japonicus
TAGGGTATTCGTATGCACCCCCCCAATCCCTAGGCCAATCGGCCCGACTCCCGCACGCGGGAGAACGGGGCCCATGGCCATTAAAGCCAAAGCTGGGAATTGAAACTAGTCCCACGGGTAATTGATAGGAAGACACTACACAGGCAGCCTACAAGGTTAGATATAATAAGGAACAAAGGAATGCAGCAGCAGTTGGTACACAGGTCAAGCAAATGCACTCCTGCCCATAAACATCACAGCAGCATAGCTGACAGTAAGCTGTGGCAACAGACTTGATATGTGATTTGATGGTGAGTTCATGGCGACCCAATGCAAGAATCCCAAGGATTCATGAGGATCTGTCCTTTGAATCTGTTTGTGCTGCATCCATGATATTTGTGGTGCAAGCTGCTGCCATCGACATGTTGTGATTTGATGGTGTATTTGGGATGTCCCATTGCAAAACCCCTGAGGATCCATGAGGATCTGTGCTCCAGAACCATGTTTTTGCAGCATGGTGTCGCCACGAAGCTCTGGACATGTGATTTCTGTGGTCCATTCTGTGGCCATGGACAAGATATGTGATATCTTGGAGTTACCCAGTGCAAAAATCATGAGGATCCATGAGGATCTGTGCTCCAGAACCATGTTTTTGCAGCATGGTGTCGCCACGAAGCTCTGGACATGTGATTTCTGTGGTCCATTCTGTGGCCATGGACAAGATATGTGATATCTTGGAGTTACCCAGTGCAAAAATCATGAGGATCCATGAGGATCTGTGCTCCAGAACCATGTTTTTGCAGCATGGTGTCGCCACGAAGCTCTGGACATGTGATTTCTGTGGTCCATTCTGTGGCCATGGACAAGATATGTGATATCTTGGAGTTACCCAGTGCAAAAATCATGAGGATCCATGAGGATCTGTGCTCCAGAACCATGTTTTTGCAGCATGGTGTCGCCACGAAGCTCTGGACATGTGATTTCTGTGGTCCATTCTGTGGCCATGGACAAGATATGTGATATCTTGGAGTTACCCAGTGCAAAAATCATGAGGATCCATGAGGATCTGTGCTCCAGAACCATGTTTTTGCAGCATGGTGTCGCCACGAAGCTCTGGACATGTGATTTCTGTGGTCCATTCTGTGGCCATGGACAAGATATGTGATATCTTGGAGTTACCCAGTGCAAAAATCATGAGGATCCATGAGGATCTGTGCTTTGGAATCATGTTTTTGGAACACAATGTTGCCACAAAGCCGTGGATCTATGATTTGTGTGGTGATTACCATGGCCATGGACATAATATGTGATTCAATGGTGAGTCTGGGGTGACCCAACACAAAATCCCTGAGGATCCATTAAGTGCTCATGGTTCAGAAGCCCTTTTTTTTGCAGCATGGATTTGCCACTCATGATTTCTGTGGTGCAAGCTGTGGACGTGGACATAATATGTAATTTGATGGTGGTGTTGGAGTGACCCAATTGAAAAACCCTGAGGATCCCTGCTTTGGAACCATGTTTTTGCCCTTTTGCGTTGCCATGAATTTGTGGAGGCATGACTTTTGTAGTGCTGCCTATAGTCTAAGACATGTTCTACCATATGATGGTGGTTTTAATTCGTTTCAGCTAAAAATCAGTTGAATTCATGAGGATCCCTGCTTTGGAATCATGTTTTTGTGCTGTTGTGGTGCCACGAATCTGTGGGTGCCTGATTTTTGTGGTGCTCCCTATAAACTAACACTTGGTCTACACTCTACAGTATGATGGTGGTGTTATTTCGTTTCAATGTAAGAATCATATGAATGCATAAGGATCCATGAAGATCCGACTTTTGCTGTTTTCCCTTTCCCCCCCCCCTCCCTCCTTTTGCAACCTGGCACATTCCCCCTTCCCCACCCTTCCTCCACTGGTGCCCTGCCCCCACCCCCCATGCACGTTCATCTCACCAGATCCCGCGGTTGGCGCCGATGATGGGTTGGATGACTAAGTAAGGGCCATGCTGGGGGCTATCGGAGGGTCTCGGATGAAGGAAGGGGTCACACACACCCCGAGCCTCGGAGGGGCGCCTTGCAATGGGATTGTGGGGGGGGGACCCCTCTGCTTCAGGGCCCTGCAGCCGCCTCATCTACGACACCGAAGGGTGTCGTCTCCGTTCCTCTCTGCTAAGCCGGGAGGGCCCCTGCAGCAGCTTCCTCGGGGCGGAGAGCTCGGGCGCCTTCTCTGTGCGTGCGGAGGCGACGCACTGAAAC
>NW_015182661.1:0-2487 GCF_001447785.1 Gekko japonicus
AAATGATACTTCCAAAAGCGAATGTTTAAATTTTAAAAAATGGAATCCCTTTTAAAGAAGCATTCCACGACCAATGGCAGACAGCCCACCAGCACAGGCACTTTCAAGCAGCACATGATGACCTATTGCTTATCCCCTGCACCTAGTAATGAGATACAGATCCTCTAAAGCATAAAAATATGATTCAAGGATTCCCATTTTCTTCATTTTCTGAAGTGGCACGTAATCCTGAGCCTCAGGGCGACTTCACTTGCATGAACTTTCACGCTACGCAAGGACAGCTTCATATGAAATGCTGCCTTCAATCTGAACAACCTCTGCGTAGAAAAATGTGATCCTCTCCTCCCACCTATGCCTCCCCATGAACAAACCCCTTCCCCCTTTCCCATTTGTGTGCAACTATGGGAGACAACAGCACCTACCTAACCACCATGAATGATATTCAGGAACCCCAGGATCCAAAAATGATGCAATGATGGATTCAGTTCCTGGTTAAATAAGGAAAGTTAACTACAGCTAAGGTAGGTGTCAATGTTTCCCTTAACCATGGTTCAGATGGGAATTTACTCCCAAGAGGGAAAGGGCTGGGAGGAAGAAGTGTGTGTTCTGGAGGTTATCCCAGAAGGGAGCCAGAATCATATGTGTATCGACTGTAAAGTGGCTGGCTATATGCTTTGTACAGGAAGTTCCTTTCTTGCTCTCTTTTAGAATTGCATGTGCTCGTTTGTTATGAGTTTGGCCGTCTTGATTATGGTGCCTGGGCCAATTCCTCTGGCTGTTCCTGATGAGTCTGACGGGTGACCAGTGAGTTAACAAATGAATATGAATTGCCCTTAATGGCCTGGAATCCCCGTCCAGGGTCTGGGAAGTGATACCTGTCCGTTGTGGATGAAGGGCAGTGAGACAGCTAAAAGAAGTTAGCAGTTTGCCTCTGGAGACACAACAGACAGCTGGGAGTTTTCAGTTGGATTTAGCTAAAGATGGGGTGTTGCTCTGGGGGATGACACAAGGTGATCTTTGGGAAACAGATGTAAGATTAGCAGTTGTGCTGTCTGCTTTAGCAGTGTTTTTGTTCCAAGATGCTGTGCTTCAATGAAACCAACTGAAAACGGAGCAGGTTTAAGGAAGAGATTGCTGGTCCTTCCCACTGCAGCCCCTCTACGCTTCCCCAGAAGCATATAGGAACAGGACGCCTTCCTGCTATAGTCCCCTGCATTGCCTGCCATGCTGTTCCCAAGGGCTTGCCATCCCTTAAAGGGCGGCTTTTTGTGAGGCTCAAAAGTTGCAATGAAAAGAGGAAAGGGGCAAAGATCCCTTTCGCAAGCTTGATCTATCTGTGGTCAATTGGATCCGACAAGTCTTTATTTATAAGTAAGTAACTAAACACTACACAGAACATGACTTTCTCACTTTCTCTCTCAACTAAAGAAAACTAAACATGCAGTACTGCCATTTAACCTAACTGCTCAAGAAGGCAGAATGTGCCCAACAGTACTTTCCTTCATCCAGCTTGTTGGAATCCTTCACACTTCTAGTTAGTTATTTGCATTTCTCTCTGAAGCAGGAAGGGGTTAGTAGGCAACTGTAGACAGAAACAAGTTATAGTTTCTTACGGTCTCTCCTTCCCTCCAGTAACGATGAGGCCATCTCGAAGAGTTGTGTACATTGTAAAGACGGGTCCTGTGTGGGCTTTTGCCACCAGCCGAATCAGAAAATGATCCTTCCAGACATACACGTCTCCATTGATGGCACCAGTGAAAGTAAGATTGTTCTGAAAGAAACATCAACAGCGATCTGCCTTGTAAATGTCATTAATTGTACATCTCCATTATGTCTTGACCTGAAGAAGTGAGCAGTGGCTCATGAAAACTCATACCCTGCCACTCTTGCTCTTTTCTATGTCTTGACCTAGTTAAGCTGGTCCTCTGCACCAGTGGCCATACTTCTGGACCAGTGTTGGCAGGTTCTGTAGGCCACAGGAGGACCATGCTTCTTCTTTTCAGACTGAGGCCCAAGGCCCAAAATGTATAATGCCCCTTAAGATATCAGATCACATAACAGAGTCACCTTATTATTCAGCAGTTTCTGTATCATTAGGACTTCCATATAAACATGTTCGTTAGCATCATAGGTATGTAAAAAGGTAGCTTTGATAGTAGAATAAGGAACATTTCTTACAACTTTTTTTCATTTTTATGCCAAACTTTTTACTATAGCAATTCAGCAGGGCTGGCAGAGATCAGATAAAACTGTATGAGGACCAGTTTACCAGTTCTAAATTTCACCTTTAAAGTTCTTCCAGCTTCTATCAGTGCTTCCCTGTCTCATCTTGCTCCATTCTTCCCCTTCTCTGCTCTATGCGAACTCTTACATTAGCAAGACCACCATTTCTGTCCTCCCAGTCTTAACTCTGAGCCTTACCTCTCTATTTAATTTACTTCAACAAGGTTACTTTGTGAAGTGGGCCACCAGACAACAGAAAGGCAT
>NW_015182662.1:0-2511 GCF_001447785.1 Gekko japonicus
ATCTATTCTTCGTCACTCGGCCTTCCTCACGGTCCAACAAAAAAAAAAAGGTTGTGTATCGTGGGAACACCACAGCACTCATTGTACTTGCAAAGAACATTCCGGCGACAGTGTGACTCTTTGACCTGATGGCTGAAATATGTGGTATACTGTAGCTCGCTTTATGCTATCACACCACATCGATAAAGTTCTCTAACAAGACGTCCTGATCAGTCCCAGATGCCTATAAAATCACTTCCCTAGAAAGGCAGGAAGAGGAGGATTCAAGCCACCTACTCCAGAAACTGCTCATCTCTCGTTTCTGTTTCGGCAGCTTCATTTCTCATTCCAGATGTCTCCCTGTTCACCACATATGTTGGTTCTCTGCACTCCTATGAAGATTTAGTAAAAGGTAAAGGTCTCCCTTGCTCGAAAGCGGGTCGAATAATGCTCTTAATTGTGCCAAGTCTTAAGAGATGCTTTTCAGATACTGTCAGACACTGGCTTTCCAAACACTGTTGGAGAACATCTTTAAATTTTATTTTTCTTTCTCCTAAGAACATAACAACAGCTCTGTGGGAATCACACCAGTGCCCCGTCGACTACCTGCAATGTCTTGCTTTCGAACTGCTAGGCTGGCAGGAGCTGGAACTAGAGACGGGAGCTCACTCCATCATGTGGCACACTCAGGTCTCGAACTGCTGAACTACCGACCTTCCACAGCCTGCAGTTCAGCATCTTAACCACTTGAGCCACCGCAGCTCCTTTATTTATGAAGATTTACTCCAGTCTAAACCTGTTCAAGTCAATAAGTTTAGAGTGTCAGCTACGCTGCGGACAGGTTACAGGCAATGCTTCCTCTAAGCTGTGGAGTCTTGTGAGCAGGAATTCTACTTTGCGAGCCACTGGCATTAAAGTTGTGAGCGAGCGATTTGGCTGCTGCATAAATTAGTTTGCTCTGGAGCCATCCCTTCCTGAGCTAAGACAAAAATGTTTGAGCCAGAGGCTAAAAAACTTTGAGCTGGCTCACACTAACTCAGTTTAGAGGGAACACAGGTTACATATTTTAGCAGTGCAATCCTAAACAGAGTTACCACCCTTCTAGGTGCATTGATTTCAGTGGACTCGGAAGGGCATGGCTCTGTTTAGGATTGCACCGTAGATCTTTTAAAGCTGCCGGATGTGCGGATTGACTCCACCGAAAAGCTTTGTGTAGGAGATTCAATTCTGTGGAATTTGATCTCTGGTGGCTCCCTCCCATAAGTGAATCACTACAAATAATGCTCTTAATTGTGCCAAGTCTTAAGAGATGCTTTTCAGATACTGTCAGACAGTGGCTTTCCAAACACTGTTGGAGAACCTGGCAACATCTTTAAATTTTATTTTTCTTTCTCCTAAGAACATAACAACAGCTCTGTGGGAATCACACCAGTGCCCCGTCGATCAGTCAACTTGGTCGTCCTCTTCAGTGCTTTTTCCAGCTCTGCAATATCCTTTTTGAGAGATGGTGACCAGAACTGTACACAGTATTATAAATGTATTGGGATATTTGGTTAACATAGCAAAGTTCTGCCCAGTCATAGAAGCAGTAAATAAATCTCCCAAGAAGTATATTGCAAAAAAAGAGAAACTTACATTTATCCGAGTAGATTCAGTTCACACTCAGGTTGCAGTCAAAAAGAACAGAGAGGAACCTCATCTAAAGAGTACTTTCCGTATCGCAAATGGCCAGCTTGTTCGGCATCTGTCAGGTTCCCCAGTCAGCAATCGAGTACACGCTTATCAGAAAGTTATACTGGGTGGGACTGAACCCCGAGATTCGGGAAACGGTCCTACGGGCAGTGTACCTGATCTCCCTGCCGACATGGATGCAAGAGGCGTACAAGAGTGTGTGGATGCAAGATGGATGCAAGAGGCATACATGTGTGTGGGAGTATGAAGGCACTGTATCTACAGGAGAGACCTGCAGAGACATGTTGTCTCAATGGAAGGCCATGTTGAGGGAGTGAGAGGATAAAGTGAGAGAGACAAGGGGTCAGAGGGCAGTTCCTGGTTAAGACAAAGAGAGTATCCCATTCCAGAAAATAGCACCTATACAGACTTAGAGTGATGTAGCAACCCCCCCCCAATGTCCAGGCATGCTGAGTGGCTCACTCCAGCAGGTCCTTGGAAGGGAAACCACCAAGGAAGACTCTGTAGAGGAAGCCAATGGCAAACCACCTCTGCTTCTCACTTGCCTTGAAAGCCCCTCGCTGGGGTGGCCATAAGTTGGCTGCAACTTGACGGTGCTTTACACACACACACACGGACAGTCACTCCCTTTATAGAATGCATTGATTCAATGTAAAGAGAAATGGGCAAAATTTAGTCTAATGTATTGGTTGTGCCACTCTTGCATATAACAGAATTTAAGCTCTCAGCATGCTCTGTCGTGTATTGCTTAGAATTAATTAATTCTCGCATAGCAGCGTGTGTAGTATTCTAAGATAGTATGGCAGCCAGAAGTTCTAGATCTTTTAGTATTATGCACCA
>NW_015182663.1:0-2130 GCF_001447785.1 Gekko japonicus
TTTACTGGGTTGCTTCCGCCGCCATTGCTTTCTCGCCGCCACCACCGCCAATTCTTCTCTCCTCGTCTCTGCCGGTCGCCCCCCCCCCCAGCGTAAGCCAGGAGGAGGGTGCCCCCTGCCACCTAGGGCAGGTACCCATTCCTCTGTTGTTAATTAGAGCCGCTGGGTTGGCGGGAGCTGGGACGGGGGCCGGGGGCTCAATCCGGCCGCGGTGGGGATTCGAACAGCCATTGTGGCTGTTCGCTACAGATGTTTACAGCAGGCGTTGTATTGCCTGCGCCACCGCTAGTGCTATTCAGTAATAAAATCTTTAGCTGGAAGAACATTAATTTCATAAAGTATAATAAGCTGATTTTCTCCCCTGTCAGCAGCTACATAATTTCAGCATGCACATTATTCTCTGCATGTTATCTTGAATAAATTGCTTTCAAGTGGAACCTATCCATTAGCATCTTTCATCAGCAACAGAGATCTTTTATGTGATTTTTTTTAGTTTAAAGGAAAATGGGATTTAATAACTTTATTGAGCAGCCATTAAGCATCAAGAAGGGCTGTTCTTGATTCTGAAATGGCTTTATCATGCATCAACACAGCCAGGCAGGCCACATCGGAAATGAAATTATTAACAGTGGTGTGACTGAATTTACAAATGTAACTGTTTACATTCTAGTTACAACAATAGCATATTTGTGGAGGGGTGATACACAGCCGTATTGTGCTGATGCAGTGCTCTTCCAGTAAGCAGTCAAGCCCTGCCAAACCTCAGGCATACCTGGGAGCTGGGGTATCACGTAGTTTCATGGCTGCTCAGCTACTGAAGCAGTTGTGATTTAGCTGAGATGTCACTTTAGTTTTTCTGACCATGTTATGTCAAGGTGCTATGGAATTGCTGCACTTTAACAGGGAGCTACTGCAACTTCTCAAACTGGTCATACCAGCTTTAGAGGCCATGTATGACTGCTGGGGATCTGGTATCCTGACTCCAAGATATGGCGTGAATGTGCCAGGGATCAGTAGCCTGAGCTGGCATTGGAAGCTCCTTTTAAATTATGAAGCATAACATATCAGCCAAGCCTAAATGTAATCAAATGGCAACCACGGCTGTGTGTAAGAAATCAGTCAGTGTCTATATTCCAGTGTCATGTTGGGCTTCCCTTTATTGGTCCTTGCACTATCCTAATTTCTTATTAATTTTCTCTCCAGCATTCCTGAATATCATACTTTTCAAACATGCTTCCAGGCAGAGTGTCTTGGCTTGAAACAAATTTGAATAGCAAATTATGCACAGATTAAAGAAGGAAGTCCAACAAAGTAATGAATTGTTTAATGGCAATGCTAGGCTCCCTTGTAACAAGGTGTAGCACACTACTATCATTCATATTTAACCAAAAGACTAAAGTACTTGATTCAGCAAGAAATAATGAGGCTTGCAATAATAAATGACTCTTAGTTACAGCTATCCTCTCGTTAGCACTAATGTACTTGCTTTCAAGGAAATGAAGGCTCTTGTTCAGTCAATGAAAGGTCAGTGGAGCCAAGGCTTCTCTGAGTGGCTGAATGGATTCATCAGCCAAATGATTGCTTTATCCATAAATGACCATGTCATGGCAACTTCAGTTTGCTTCAGCACAGTTCTGCTGCATCTTAACCATTGCTGCCCATACCAACAGATAATGTTCTATGCAAACAACGTAATTTAGATGATTGGATGTTTTGTGTTAGATTTTTGCAAGTGTTGAGCTGAGTCCAAGAATACTGATTATTTGTGCTCAAAAACACAGTAATGTTTATGTGTTAAGGAATAAAGGCAGTGTGAAGCCATTTGCGTAGGGGAAGGCAGCCCTGCTCTGGGGCAGGGAGAATTCTGCTTCTTGTCCATCCCTCCACCTCCTTTAGAAGGCTGGATGATGCATGGTCCAATGCAGAAGAAGAAGAGTGCACAGTTTACACACTGGGAATTTGAGGGGCAGCGCTGAAATCAACATCTCATAGGAAAGGCGAGAAAAGCCGTCTCTGTGTGTATGTGTGTGTCTTTCTACTATGTCATTGATTTATTGGATTTGTATCCTGCTCTCCCCTGTACCAAGGCTCAGAATGGGTAACATCATTGGTAAAAACATTTAACAATTC
>NW_015182664.1:0-2481 GCF_001447785.1 Gekko japonicus
CTGCCCCCTTAAAAATTTAAGTGCCCCCCCGAACCAAACACACACACCCCGGCTATGGGCCTGCTTGGAATTCCTGTGTTGTTTTTTTTCTTTATGGAGCTGTGACTTGTGTCTCTTCTGTACGTACAGAATACGGCCCCATTCATGAGACATCCGCAAGAGCTCCAGAATGAAGATTTAGAGCCCTCGTCTTTCCAGGAAGAAGAGAGCATACCTCAGAGCGGCTCAAGGGGACACATCGTACTAGACAGAGACAGCTTCAGCCTTGGGGTTAAAGACCCTCTAAGTGAACGAGACACGATTCCGTTGGAATTCCCTCCGCGCAAGCATGAATCCGACGAGGGCACCTCAGGAACCCTTGGAGAGAAGGATCCGGCGGCTAAGAAAGGCAAGGAGACTCTGGGTTCGAGGCCTGATAAGCTGCCGTCAGTGGAAGGATCGACTTTTTTAAGTGAAAAAGAAAAACGGAGTGAAATTGATAGCGGAAAGGAACGAGGGAGATTAATGGAGACAAAAATCATCTCCAAGGTGACGCCGAAAAACAATAACAACAACGTAGGAAGAACGGCTAAGTGGGGAAGCGAGCAGCGCACTGCTTTCGCCAAGTACCCTCGAGAGATAACACTGTTTGCCTTCGAGGTATGTGTTCCCCCCCCCCCCCGGCCCAGGGGGGGGGTTGGCTTTCTTTTGTAATCAGCGATTTCTTCAATGGAATATTGATTGATTGATTGATTGATTTCTATCCCGCCCTCCCCAGACGGACTCAGGGCGGCTAACAAATTAGGCACCAGGCCATGATGAAAACAGCTAACAATTAGGGCGCAAAGCCATGATTAAAACACAAGATAAAACAATCCAAGATTGTACTAAAGTGCCGGTGCTCTAGATGTTACTACTGTCCTCAGTTCCAAGATGGGTTCTGGCAGGGCTCTTTTTGTAGAAAAAGCCCAGCAGGAACTCATGAGCATAATAGGCCACACCCCACCCAACAGCAGAAACACATTAGCATATTAGGCCACACCCATGACAATACAGCTCATTAGCATACTAGGCCACCCACCCCATGTTACCAGAAGTGTGGTCATCCAGCCACACCCACCTTTTGCTTCTTATTCTGTTTACCTTGTTTGTTGTCAAATCCCAGGGCTTTTTGCATGTTAGGTCACACACCCCTAATTGTAGCCAATCCTAATGAGTTCCTGCTGTTGGGTGTGGCCTATTATGCTAATGAGTTCCTGCTGGGCGTTGCCAACTCGGGAGCCGGCCGGAACTCCGTTCCTGTGCGTTCCTGCCCAAAAATAGCCCTGGGTTCTGGTAAAAATAAAAATTTAAGCCCAGAACAACAGCATAAGTTCCATAGAAGTACTGCCATCCAATCTTCGTCCCGGGGCCACCTTGCACCCCGATGGTGCCCACCTGAATCATGGTGGCAGTGCGTTGATGGTCTGATGTGAATGGAATGTGTCACGCTGAGCATCCCTGTGCAGTCAGATAGATTAAGGGTGTGACGGGCCCATGGTTACACGGCAAACGTTGTGGCTGCCCTCCTCTAAGGGACAGCCCTTCAAGTACCTAAAGACAGCGGATCACGTCCTCCCGAACCTCCTCTTCTCCAGACTGAACCTTCCCCAGTCCCTCAGCCTTTCCTCACAGGGCTTCTCGGTCTCCAGGCCCCCGATCATCCTTGTCGCTCTGCTCTGCACCTGCTCCATTCTGTCCACATCCCTTTTGAAGGGAGGCCTCCAGAACTGCACACGATACGGCCTGACCCATGCAGTGTGCAGTGGGATTATAACATCTTGCGATTTGGATGTTATTCCTCTGCTGATACACCCTGATAAATCCTGGCCCCACTGGTGGACCTCCTGAGGGCACCTGGTATTTCTGGCCACTGTGTGACACAGAGTGTTGGACTGCCTGATCCAACATTGGCGTCTCTTATGTTCTTACCCCAAGATTGCATTAGCCCTTTTTGTCGCTGCATCACACTGGCTGCTCATATTTAACTTTTGGTCCACCCGTACCCCAAGATCTTGTTCATACACACTGCGACCCAGAAGTATACCCCCCCCCCACGCCCACATCATGTTCCTCATTTTTTGTTCCCCAGATGTTGAACTCGGCATTTATCCTTGTTAAATTGCATCTTGTTCACATCTGCCCACTTTCCCAGTGTGTGCAGATCTTGTTGAATTCTATCTCTATCAAACGTCAGGGTTGACGTTTGCTGTTTTATAATGAAAGGTGAGATTGTTGGGAAGCTGATCTCTACCACATCATGCAGGTTTGCTACCCTCAAACAAAATCACAGCATGCACGCAGCCTAATATTTGTGTATATATAGATGTTAGGTATGATCCAACCAGATTGAAGCCCATCAGGAAGAGAGTTCAGTTTCCTCCTTGCGGGGTATTTTTCATGCTTTCCAAATTATTGTCCCCCTCCTGTGGGGACAAGAGCCAGTTTGGTGTCATGGTTAAG
>NW_015182665.1:0-2482 GCF_001447785.1 Gekko japonicus
TTCCCGGGCCAAATCGCCTCGTGTGAACGAAGCCTTAGTGTGATTTTTACCAAGGCAGCCTGTGGCTGAGGCTGAAACTAGCTCAGTTTTGATTTTTCAGTTTCCCCCTGTTTCATAAGAGTTAAAATTTTAGAAGCAAGTCCTCATAACGCTTGGTCTTCTCATGTTCTGTTAAGTCACCTTTTGGAGGATCCGTTCCATCTCATTATCTAAGGGATGCATTGTGGCAGTTCTTAGTATTGGGATATTTGGTTAATAACAGCAGAGTTTGCTCCGTCATAGAAGCGTGGAGCTGAGTGCAGTAAATAAATCTCCCACAAAGTGTATTGCAGAAAAAGTAAACTTACATTTATTAAGTAGATTTAGTTCATATTCAGGTTGCAGACAAAAGAGAAAGAAGCCTAATCTAAAGAGTCCTTTCGCTACCACAAATGGCCAGCCTGTCTGGAGTCATGAGTGTGGGTGTATGAGGGCATTTTATCTACAGGAGAGACCTGCAGAGACATGTGTCCCCATGGAAGGCCATGGGAAGTGAATGAGAGAGTGAGAGTGAAAGGGAGAGAAAAGGAGTTAGAGAGCAGCTCCCAGGCTAAGACAATAGGCTGAGGGCAGACTGGCAGTATAAAGCGCAAGGGAGGTGGGGCAAAAAGACCCGGACTAAGTTGTTGCAGAGATTCCCGGTCGCATTGCACCTACTGATATGGGAGTATACCGGGGAGGAGGTGCAAGGGAGCATTCGCACTGTTGGCCCGCCCCTGGTGTGGCGCGGCTGTAAGTGGCTTTGTTTCATTCCGGCGATGTGCGCCTATGTGCCTATGCACCTATTTCTCGAGCTTTTAGCGTGCACACTTCCGAGAAGCAGGATCAACATGCTCTCCAGGGTTTGCTACAGCTTTCACCTGGTACTTTTTTTAACGTGGTAGGGAATCGTCATCGGACTGGTGTGTTACGGCTGGGCTGGGGAGCCCCTGACAGCTGTGGCTGTGTGAACCAGCCCCTTTAATCCGTTTGTGAAACGTGCCTCTATCGGGCCAAACTGCCAGTTTGAAAGCCATAGAGTCAGCCCAGTAGGGTTGCCAACACCAGATTGGGAAATTCCTGGAGATTTAGGATCTTAGCCTGGAAACAGCAGGCTCTGGTGATAGGAGGGATATCAGCAGAGTATAATGCTATACAGTCCCCCCCCCCTCCAAGGCAGCGACTTTCTCCAGGGGAGTTGATCTATGCCGTGTGGAGATGAGTTTTGATACAGGGAGATCTCCAGGCCCCACCTGGAGGCTGGCAACCCCACTGCCTAGCCCAGTGGTCGGTCACCATGGTGTTCCCAACAAGATGCCCCTCTTGGTAATGGCCATGTGCTCTGCATAATGCCCAGTGCTCTAGTACCAAAGATTTCTGATCATGGGACTGTCGTGATTCTAACCATTGACTGAGACCCAGCCATCAAGAATTTGTCTCTAGATCCTCTGCAGTGGCTCAAGTGGTTAAGACGCTGAACTGCAGGCTGTGGAAGGTCAGTAGTTCAGCAGTTCGAGACCCAGGTGCCGCAAGACGGAGTGAGCTCCCGTCTCTAGTTCCAGCTCCTGCCAACCTAGCCGTTCGAAAGCAAGAAATTGCAAGTAGATAAATAGGTACCACTTTGGTGGGAAGGTAACAGCGTTCCGTGCACCTTGGTGTTTAGTCATGCCGGCCACATGACCACGGAAACGTCTTCGGACAGCGCTGGCTCTTTGGCTTTGAAACGGAGATGAGCACCGCAACCCTAGAGTCGGACTCGACTGGCTTTCGAGCCAGGGAACCTTTACCTTTACCTCTACTGTAGTTGAACTCAATTCGTGTGGCTTGTTCTTCTATGTGGCTTTTTACTGTTAAATTATATCTACTGTTGTTCTGTTCATCCTTGGTTATGGATTAGCTCTATTGCATGCATTTTAACGTATTAGTTACATATAGATTTGTCGGCTCCAGTATTAGTTTAGCACTATCTTCTATGGGCCCGTTCAGACGGCTCTTTAGATCTGCGCGAGGCACGATTGCCTCACGGATCTAAAGGTAATGTCCAGACACAAACATCTAGGAAATGTCCCTCTTCCGTGGGCATCCCGTTTTGCTGTGGTTCGGAGCCGTCCTTAAAATATAGCACTTTAAATCTGGGGGAAAACTGTGGACTTTCACCCGTCTGATCCCTCCACCAGCGCGCAATCCTCCCGTTGGGGTGGTCTGATGTCAGACCATCCCAAGCGGGCGCCATTTAAAAAAAATCTCTACATGTGCGTGGATCAACAAGGATGCACTGTCACGTCTATGCGCATGTGCAGAAAGTTTTCTTTTAAAAAGCCCAACACACGCCTCCTTCAACAAGGACGCGCTGTGACACCTATGTGCAGGCGTAGACAATCCACAATGGAGGCAGTGCGCGCGGTAAGGCAATTCACCAGGGAAATGTCTGCTCCTGCTACGATGGATTAAAAAAATTGGGATC
>NW_015182666.1:0-2344 GCF_001447785.1 Gekko japonicus
TCCTTATTTATTCTTTTCATGATACGCCACACCACGCCACAGCCCTCGCCACGCCTGCCTGCTGAAGTCCCACCCCTATCCTCATGTTGTGACCTTGCTGGCCAGCCCTGCCTTCCATTCCCACGCCCCCGGACGGGATGCCACCAGATGAGGCACGGGAAAGAAGCAGAGTGGTGGCAGCGGTGATGGGGTCAATCCAGCACCCACCCACCTATCCTATTGTCTTTGCCTGCTCCAGAGAAGAGCTCCGCGGTCCCTCAGTCCGTCCTTCGTCCCTTGCGGTCCAAGGGAAAGCTTCAGGGCCACTTGGTCTGACTGCAGGAGAGGAAGTGTAATGTATTCATAAGCTGCCATTGACTGCATTATGTGTTGTGAAACATCTGATTGAAAAGCTATGTTAAGCTTCGTCCTGGGCTAGGATCCAAATCCATCCAATCGTATTGCTAGCCCAGGAAGCACCTAGCCAATCACTTTACAGCAAGCTCCCTGAGCGGGAACGTCCGTGATTGGTCCTTATCTGAACAACCGTATTGGTTGGTATTTGTACAGTGGGTGTGGCTACATTAGCCGGGAGAGTTTAAAAGCAGGACTACTGCGATGTGAAAGCTGAACTCTTCTCTTCTGGTTATCAGATGTTGATCCATGTTGGAGTTGTGTTGGAGTTGAAGAATAAAGCTGTGTTCTTTGCTGAATCACTCTCCGACTTATTTGTTAAGCGAGCTACTTAACAGGAAGGGAGGGTGAATCGCCTTCAAAATGGCCTGAACAAAACTGACCACCAAGAAACGTCAGAGCGCTAAGCTAGAACTAGAGGCCAAACAGTGCCTGAAGCAGGAGAAGTTGTATTTGGCCTCTGTTGAAACTTTTAGAGACCACGGAAGCCTAATTTGATGGAGTGTTAACTACTGACACATAAGTACCTGGTCTTTCGAATGGGGGAAAAAATGGCGTACCCAAGGCTGGAGTTGGCGGGGGGGGGGAGCAGCTCAGGGGTAGAGGACCTGCTGGGCATGCAGAAGGTCCCAGGTGCAGAGCTGCTGCCATTCTGAGCAGACAAGACTTGGCCTTGAGAGAGATCATGACGGCTGCCAGCTGGCCTGGAGGAAAATGTCCCTTTCGAAGAGGCCTAGTGTGTGGAAACAGTCAGGGGAAGCTTTTCATGGCATGGATATGACATCCCATTATGTAAGCCTTTACTGTTACATGGATAGCCCGAATTGTAGAATGAGCCTGAGCTTCAGTCACAAGCTCCATAGACGCTCACTATCCTAAAATCAACAGCCTGATTGGCTGCCGTTGTGCAATGGGCCAATCAGGGAAAACTATGACTGTCACAGGGAACAAACCCTATTGGTCCTAAGCGCTCAATTATGATTGGACCTTACTCTTCTAGGGGTGTGGTTTACCCAGTTCCAAACTGTGTATAATTCTGTTCTAATAAACTGAAATCATAAGGATTGACACGTGATTTAGTCTGATGAAAACTAAACGGTTGCAGCTAAGTTTGGTTGCGGATACAGGGACTGGTTTTGTTTCATGGTTTTGTGTTGTTGTTGTTCAGTCGCACAGTCGAGTCCGACTCTTCGGTTTTGTGTATATGTCAATTATCTTTGCTTTGGTACCGGTTTGTATTCAGCACTATGATTCTGTTTTGTTTTGCTTTTAATTAATATTCAGCACTATGATTCTGTTTTGTTTTGTTTTAAATTATTTTTTTAAAATTTTAACTCAACATGAACACAAACTTACATGTATGTCAACAATAGTATCACTCAGTAAGGTAACAGCAAATACTAAAACTATCTTTGAATTGAATTACATATGGTGAAAAACATCATAATATTTCTTAGGAACATTGAATCTAGAGAACTCAAAATTAAACATATGTTCAAGAAAAGGTAACCATTTCAAATGAAACTTACGTTTTTGACATGTGGAATTGGTATTAACTGCTACCTCGGATATTTTATCCATGGCATAATAATCCCAAATTTTCAAACGCCATGAGGACAATTATAATCTATTTGAGAATTTCCAGCCATTGGCACCGATAACCTTTGCAGCCATTAATAAAACTGAAATTAGGTCTTGCCTAATTTTTGGTATATGAGAGTCTGCCCAATAGTCAAGTAATATAAGTTCGGGCTGCAAAGGGATTAGGTAACCTGTAATTTCTTTGATGGATAAAACAATTTTAGACCAAAATTGTTGTACGAAAACACATGACCACCAACAATGCATAAAAGTACCCTGTTGCCCACAAGACCTCCGCACAAAGGGGAGTTCGATTGGGAGATTTTATGAAATCTAATGGCTGTGAGGTACCATCTTGTGAGGATTTTAT
>NW_015182667.1:0-2331 GCF_001447785.1 Gekko japonicus
TCGATTGTAATTCATGAAGATCTCAGGCCCAGCCTGGAGGCTGACAACAAGACTTGAACTGTTGCAGATCCTGTGGGGCGGCCCCACCTGTTACTCTGTATGCACAATCAGTGCAAGACTGTGCCTTAAACTGGTTCAGTCACGAATCTCAGTGTTCCCTCTAAGCTGAGTTAGTGTGAGCTAGCTCACAGTTTTTTTAGCCTCCGGTTCACACGCTTTTGTCTTCACTCAGGAAGGGATGGCCCCAAAGCAAACTGATTTAAGCAGGAGCCAAATTGCTCACAGCCAGTGGCTCACAAAGTAGAATTTTTGCTCACGAGACTCCACAGCTTAGAGGGAGCATCACGATTCCACCTGGCAAGAGAATCCTGCAAAATGCAGTTGTACAAGAAAGGCATGGAGTAGCTCTGAAAAGAATTTAAAAAACCCAGACTACAGTTTTGTGGAGTCTTTGGCAGAAGTGGTGGTATTTAAACCAATAAAAGTTCAGAGTGCAGCAGCAGGTTTCGAGACTCTTCACTGGCGTTTATGCCTTGTAAATGGAACTGTGGCCTTGTGGCTTTTAATTCCGAAACTGCAGAGCAGACTGTACTTGATTTTTTTTTTAACATGCTGCATTGTGAACCAGCCAAAAGAGAGAACCTCTCTCTCTTTGCTGCTATCTCCCCAAAATAGCAGTCCAGGAAAGAAAAACAAGTGTTTCTATAAGGAGAGATAAGGTTTCCCCCCCACGAGCAATACATGCATACTTGATGTTTTCCCCCATCTATGCAGCAAGCAAGAATATTTTGGGTTGTTATTCTAGATTAGTCCAAAAAGCAGATGGTCGGGTTATTCTGAAAATTGTAGAACACAAATATAACACAGCCCGTGTGACACAGAACCTCAAGTCACTCAATCCTGTTGACACGGAAACGGTTCCTGAAATCCCCTGTGTGCGCTTTTGCTCCTTTCCTACATAGAAATTCTAAATATAAATTTCTAAGCCTAGCTGTATTACTAACATATCTCTAAATCTAAAATCTGGAGGTCCTGTAGGCATGTGGACACATCGCAGGTCTGGGGGGTCAGCTGTGAATTCTATGTTGGGAGATCCCAGTGATTTAACAAAACACATGTTCAGGATCACGGGCACTCACGTGGGGAGGAGAGTGGGTTAAACTTCCCCTGACCCAAAATGGACCAAGAAGCTGCTGTTTGCCATGTTGGGGTACCTTACAAATTTAATTTAAAAATGTTTCTGAGAGTGCTGAGCATGGAGCTCCCGGCACAGAGAGAAGAGAGAAGAGAAGAGATTGGATTTATACCCAGCCCTTCACAACCCAAAGGTGTCTCAGGGCGGTTTACAAGCTCCTTTCCCTTCCCCTCCCCACAACAGACACCCTGTGAGGTAGGCGGGGCTCAGAGAGCTGTTGACAGAAACTGCTCTTTTCCAAGAACAGCTCTTATCAGAACTATGGCTTGCCCAAGGCCATCCAGCCAGGTGCAGGTGGAGGAGTGGGGAATCAAACCTGGCTCTCCCAGATTAGAGTCTGTGCACTTAACCACTACACCAAACTGGCTCTGTTTACACAGGGAGAGGAGAGGCTCTGGTAGAGCATCTGCTTGGCACGCAGAAGGTCCCAGATGTTGGAGTGAACGACTCAGCATGCCTGGACACTGGGAGGTGTGTATAGCTGTTACCTCCTTGAATGGGATGCCTCTCTTTGTCTTAACCTGGGAGCCACTCCTGACCCCTCCTCTCTCTCCCTTTGTCCTCTCCCTCCCTCTACATGGCCTTCCATGGAGACACATGTCTCTGCAGGTCTCTCCTGCAGATGTGATGCCCTCATACTCCCACACACATGATGCTGGAGAAGCTGGCCATTTGTGATAGGGGAACGTACTCTTTAGATGAAGCTTCTTTCTCTTTAGTCCGCCTAGTGAGTGAGCCGGCCCTGACTACTGGGTATCCATGCTACAGTAATACCGTTGGAGTGAGCGACTCAGCATGCCTGGACATTGGAGGGCGCTACATCACTCTAAGTGTGTATAGGTGCCTTCTTCTTGGATGTGAGGCCTCTCTTTGCCTTAACCTGGGAGCTGCCCTCTGACCCCTCTGCTTTGTCTTGCTTTGTCCTCTCACTCTTCTTTCACATGGCCTTCCATGGAGACACACGTCTTTACATGTCTGTCCTGTACAGACAATACCCTCATACTCCCACACACATGATGCCAGACAAGCTGGCATTTTGTGATACGGAAAGGGCTCTATAAATTAGGCTTCTTTCCCTCCTTTCAACTGCAACCTGAATGTGAACTAGATCTACTTGAATATATGTAAGTTTACCT
>NW_015182668.1:0-2437 GCF_001447785.1 Gekko japonicus
GCTAAGGAAACACAGCCTCGTCTACAAGCGCTGTCAATCCAGTGCTGAGTCTCTCTTGACCGGAAGGGGACAAAGGTTGGCTTTTGCCCAGATTAACAAATGCATGCCAGGCATTGCATGAGCCAGGCATTCTCCTTCTTAATCCAACTGTTATTACAGGGAGCTGAGGGCCAGATACTTCTCAAAGGCACTCTGCCTCCATGACCCCACAATTCTTCCTTTGATCTACTCTTCTCATCTGATAGAGGACAGCGATGACCACCACAGCCTTCACTTCCGCTTTGTATGTTCCGGTTGGTTAGCCATACCAACTGGACAGCCTGGAAAGCATTTAGCAAAGACCAGAGTCCTGCTGATAGGGTAGGGTGGGGTGGAGAAGAAAAGATAATGCTGTTATGTCTGCTGATATTCAACATACCATTTGCAAAGGATCCCACACACACGCACCCAATACAGTCTGCTCCCTGCAAAAAAAAATTGAGCCCTTATCCACGTACTTGTGGAAGTCATAGATAGTACCAGCCAATGCTCCCTTTAAGCTATTGAGTCCTGTGAGCAAAAATTCTACTTTGTGAGCTACCAGCATTAAAGTTGTGAGCAGGCAGGTAGTTTGGCTACTGCATAAATTAGTTTACTCTGGAGCCATTCCTTCTGAGCTAAGACAAAAATGTGTGAGGCTAAAAAACTGTGAGCTAGTTCACACTAACTCAGCTTAGAGGGAACACTGGTACCAGCAGGTACAATCCCCTCTACGCAGGGCTCTGGTTATCTGCAACAATATGCTGTCTAAAAACTAGTACAGACTTCTGGTGCAGATACCACTGTCGTTGTAAGTAGCCCCCCAACTTTTGCTATCAAGTCTTGGGCCCATCTCATAAGAAAAACCATGATGTAACAGACCAGTGGTCCATCTAGTCCAGCATCCTGCCTCACACAGTGGCCAACCAGTTCCTCTGGAGGGACAACAACAGGGCGTAGAGGCCGAGGGCTTCATAAGAACATAAGAGCCCTGCTGGATCAGACCACTGGTCCACCTAATCCAGCATCCTGTCTCACACAGTGGCCAACCAGTTCCTCTGGAGGGACAACAACAGGGCGTAGAGGCCGAGGGCTTCATAAGAACATAAGAGCCCTGCTGGATCAGACCACTGGTCCACCTAATCCAGCATCCTGTCTCACACAGTGGCCAACCAGTTCCTCTGGAGGGACAACAACAGAGCATAAAGGCCGAGGGCTTCATAAGAACATAAGAAGAGCCCTCATGGAGCAGACCAGTGGTCCAGCTCGTCCAGCATCCTGTCTCACACACAGGCCAACCAGTTACTCTGGAGGGCCAACAAACAGGGCATAGAGGCTGAGGCCTTCCCCTGACATTTTGCCAGCCAAAAACTTTCTATAACAATGAAAGAAGAACCCTGCTGGATCCAACCAGTGGTCCATCTAGTCCAGCATCCCGTCCAACAAACACAGGCCAACCAGTTACTCTGGAGAGCCAACAAACAAGGTGTAGCATATAGGCTGAGGCCTCCCCCTGATGTTACCTCCCAGCACTGGTATGCAGGGTTTTACTGCCTCTGAATGTGGAGGTTCCCTTTAGTCACCATGGCTAGTAGTCACTGATGGACCTATCCACCGTGAACCTAATCTGATCACTTTTTAAAGCCATCTATGCTTGTAGCTATCACTACATCCTCTAGCAGTGAATTTCACATTCGAATCACATGTTGAGTAAAGAAGAACCTCATGGCGCCTCACAGAGGCAGTCCTTGTTATTAAAGCCATGCAGGCTCTAGTCCAATGAATGAGGGGATATTCACAGGCCCAAGAGAGCCTGTGAGACACATTTCAGCCCCCATCCCCGCCCCCAGCACGCCGCTGAACAGACACAAAAGCCGAAAACAAAACTGCGTTTGGAGCTTACCTTTAGAGAAACGGAAGAGATTCACGAAAGAACTGTAGGCAGATTTAAACGCAGGCTCATCTTGGTCGGGAGTCAAAGGCTTGAAGTGTGTAAGGTGGGAAGGGCTACCACGAGGGGAGGAGGGCACCTCGCTTGTCTCGTCTGGGGTCGGAGATGGCTTGTCATCTGTGGCCATCTCATGGACCCCAAGGAGATTGGGGACGCACACTCAACACCTCGTTCACTCGTTCCGGTGACTGCATGAGACACCATCCAGACCTCGACAACTCTTCTGGACCAAGAGGACAAGATCCTGAAGCAAAAGAATGTCTGATTTAGAAATGCATTCTCGCCAACCTGAGGTGTCTGCAACATGGATCCAAACAGTGCTTCCGGCATTATCAGGTAGCAGATACAGACCCAGCACACAGCTAGATTCAAGCCTAGTAGCATTTTAGAGATCAACAAGATTTCGGGATATGGGTTTCCGAGAGTCAAAACTCCCTTTGTCAGACACTCATACCCCCAAAATCTGGT
>NW_015182669.1:0-2079 GCF_001447785.1 Gekko japonicus
AAGCCTGGTGGGCCCGGCAACTGGGAGCCGCGCAGGGCTCGCTGCCATTGCTGCTGTCGGCAGTAGGCAGGGGAGAAGCCTTGGCCAGCCCGGCGGGCCACTTGCTGTGCTCATCTGCAGCCTCCTCCTCTTCCATGTGGAGCTCCTGCTGCTTCAGCAGGCCGCCCCCCCCCCGGGAGCCGCAAGGAATACTCCCCCCCTGCAATCGTAGGTCCTACTTCTTGTAGCATCTAATAGTGGCTATAAAGTTAAAAGTTACCTTGCAAAGTAAGGGTTTGACTTTCCCACCATTTGCTTTTATTTCCATGGCAACAGGAGGGGGGTGCTTTGAGCCAATCATTGCAATGCTTTTGCAAAGGGCAGTGCATTGGTTTGCAAATTGCATTTCCAATTGCTTGCAAATTGGTTTCAAAAGGCCACTTAATTATCTCACTGGATGAGAGAGGTTTTTGGCTTGGAGAGACACTGTATGGTTACCTGGCTGTCTTTTTGCTTCAGCTCAGCTTCAGCTCTCTAAGCCTGCCTGAGAATCTCCTGGATTCAGATCCTGCCCACCTGGAGCAGCAGACAAGGAAGAGTTTGACTTACAGCATTTTTAAGAAGTTTTCTTCCTTTACTGTTCCTTGTTCTTTGGGCCTTGTGTGTGTGTGTGTGGGGGGGGTCTGTGGCCTGAGGCCTAGTGTCTGGTTCTCTTTGGTTAGGTTCTCTTATTCCTCCTGTTTTTGGGTGGTGGGCCTGGTGATGGGGGTGGAAGCCTAGTTTTTAGTTTGGTTCTAGTAGGCAGCCTTCTGGTTTCTGGTTGCTGCACTTGGGGTTTGGAGTTCTGTGGCTTCTGCCTTGTTGTTTGGGGTGGGCATGGTGGTTGTGGGGGGGAAGGCTTGTGGCCTAGGCTGTGGCATCAGGGCTAGTGTCTGGTCCTCTTTTGTTCTGCTGCTGAACTTCAACTGCCCTTGTTCCTGCAATAAATAAATAAATAAATAAATCCTTGCTTGGATTCTATGGTGTGACATTTGTTGGGTCTGGCTGCTGCCACACAGACATAAGAACATAAGAGACGCCAATGTTGGATCAGGCCAAAGGCCCATCAAGTCCAACACTCTGTCACACAGTGGCCAAAAATACCAGGTGCCATCAGGAGGTCCATCAGTGGGGCCAGGACACTAGAAGCCCTCCCACTGGCATCCTGGGATTCTTTTCCTGTTGCATCTAGGAAGCCTCTTTTTGGGAGGCATCCTCAGAAATCTCCATGCCTTCTGGGAAACCTCCAGGTCATTCCTGGAGATTGTCTCTGGGGCTGGTCTCAATGACCTTCAAACTCTGTCTCCTACCTGGGGAGGGGGGTGAGCTGGCTCATCTCATTGTCTCTTCTCCCAGATCAATTAGCAATTCCATGGCAGGTAATTGACCTAGTTTCCTGCCATCCCAGAAAGAAGAGGGGGGAAATGAGATTTTTAAAACTCAGAGGGCTAAAATACCCCGCTCAGTTTCTAGTTCAGAGATTCTCTGGTTTGACCTTGACACAGTTCTGCTGCTGGCCTTCCAAAGGCCCCCCCACACACACTTACCTTTACTGCAGAGATTCTGCAAAGCTTGTTGTTGTTGTTGTTCAGTCACACAGTCGAGTTCGACTCTTTGCGACCCCATGGACCAGATCACGCCAGGCATAGCTTGTATTGCATGGCTATTTTCCCACTTTGGAAATAATGGATGATGGGGGCACCCTCTTTGGGTACCCATAGAATTGGACCCCCAGTCGAACATTTTTGAAACTTGGGGGTTCTTTTGAGGAGAGGCTCTAGCAGCTGTGTGGCAAATTTGGTGCCTCTATCTCAAAAACCACCACTCCCAGACCCCTAAATATACCCCAGGGATGATTTGCCATTGACTTCAGTGGCCCCTTAGGATATAATGGACCCAAACATTTTGGGATTTGCGAATTTTATCCAAATACAAATACCATACTGGCATTGATATTTGGGAAATTTGGTGTTTAATTATATTTTTTCAGGTCCAATAAACCCAAATCTGAAAAAAAATATTATTTATTTACTTTTTTATTTATTATCAAATTTGTACCCC
>NW_015182670.1:0-2340 GCF_001447785.1 Gekko japonicus
CATTTTCTCCAGGGGAACTGACCTTTGTATTCTGGAGACCAGTTTCAATTCCAGGAGATCTTCAGGCCCAGCCTGGACATTGGGAACTCTAACACATACAGGCTACAGCACACCACATTATCCCTATGTTCTGCATTGCTAGATGGCTTGATATGTCTTCAGATAGGCCAGGTTAAACTTAGAGTTGCCACGCACTGCCTTGGCAAACGCCAGGAGATTTTGAGGGCGGTGCCTGGTCAAGGTGGAGCTTGGGGAGGATATGATGCAACTTCCAGGTGATGATCTAAGAGTTCCCCAAAATCACTATCGTGAATACCATAAAGATATGGGAAAATCCCCAGAGTTCGTCTCCAGTGAGTGGCTGTCAGTGGCTGTTAGTGACTGAACATGTAAGATCTGGTAGCACGTTCCACCCTCACAAGCAACACATGGTAGGAGGAGAAACTGGCTTCCTGCTCCTTTTCCATCAGCTCTGGAACCAAAAACAAGCAGAAGACTGGATTATTATTATTTTTTTTTACTTTCCCCTCTTATTGTTGTTCAGTCACACAGTCGAGTCCGACTCTTCGCGACCCCATGGACCAGATCACGCCAGGCCCTCCGGTCTTCCGCCGTCCTCTGAAGTTTGCTCAGCTTCATGTTCGTTGCATCTATGACACTGTCTAACCATCTCATCCTTTGCCGTCCGCGTCTTCTTTGACCTTCAATCTTTCCCAGCATCAGGGTCTTCTCCCTTCTCATTTGGTGGCCAAAGTATTTGAGCTTCAGTTTCATTATCTGGCCCTCCAGGGAACAGTCAGGGTTGATTTCTTTTAGGATTGACTGATTTGATCTTCTTGCAGTCCAAGGGATTCTCAAGAGTCTTCTCCAGCACCATAGTCCCCTCTTATTACCAAATTATATTTGTTTCACTAGGGGCTGTGGTGGCTCAAGTGGTTAAGATGCTGAACTGCAGACCAGAAGGTGGGTAGCTCAGCAGTTCGAGATCTGAGTGCCGCATGACGGAGTGAGCTCCCGTCTCTGACCCCAGCTCCTGCCAACTTAGCAATTCGAAAGCAAGATATTGCAAGTAGATAAATAGATACCACTTTGGTGGGAAGGTAACAGTGTTCCGTGTGCCTCAGTGTCTAGTCATGCTGGCCACATGACCACGGAAATGTCTTTGGACAGTGCTGGCTCTTCGGCTTGGAAACGGAGATGAGCACCGAGAAATATTAAAGCAGTTGTATAATATATCCATTGAACCCAAGAAACTCTCTGTAATCACTCACAGATAGAAACCTTATTCCACAGCCCTTTATAAAGGGCACATTTAGATGTACTAAAGCAAACTGGAGGTTTCTAACTTATTTTGGCACTAATGTATAAAACTGAAAGAGGTGGGGAAAGAACCAGAGAGGGGTTTGTGAGAGGATGATTGGCGAAATGGGTGCCCTTACCTCTTCCATTGCTCATCACTTTCATCTGCATCCTGGTCTTCCCACAGCCACTTCCCTTCCTATACTTGAGGGTCCTCAAGTTGTGGGTCAAGAGGGCATAATAAGTTGCAAAGGAAAAGCAGGAGGTGGGAGAAGGGTGTAAGTCCTCCCGTTTCTGCCTGCTGCTTCTCCCCTGCAAGTGGCCCTCTTGTCATCTATTTGAATTTTTTCACAGCTGGGGAGACATGGGATAGGCATTCTTACCTGCCTGACTGGCCACAGAGATGCTCTCAGAAGATCTCAGTGCAGTTAATCAAACACATCTCAAGATTCCAGGAGCAGTTCTTTAGTAGGGCCAGGCCTGATATCGGTTGTGTTGAGCCTCAGGCTGCAATCTTAAGGATACTTTCCTGGGAGTAAGTCCTATTGAATACGATGAAACTTAGTTATGAGTAGATCTGCTCAGGATTGCTTCATTTAAAAATCAAATTGACCAGTCATAGGAAAGAGTCTTGAATGCACTGCAAATAGATTCTGGTTTCCTAACAGACCTTTCCACAATGGAACTGTGAGCAACATATCAGTTTTGCTTTGCTATTTAAGATTTTAAGCTATAAAGCCCTGAATGTAAAGCTACCTATGTATATTTTTAAGTGGTTTGCCCAGACCAACCTTCGGTCATCTGCTGAATCCTTTTGACACACCTGAATTTCACAAGCTTTACAAAGGTAAGCATATTTGATCTTATTTTCAGTATCGTTTGGGGAAATCAGAAGGACTATCATATCAAAACTATAACCTTAATTCTTTTTAAACTGAAGTTAAATAATAACAAATAGAATGAGCAGGAAGTCCCTAGTTCGAATATTACTTCAGCTGTAAACTCAATGAAGTTATTCAGAGTGGTGAGAACCAGGGAGGA
>NW_015182671.1:0-2172 GCF_001447785.1 Gekko japonicus
GCACCATTTAACGTGTCATCATTTCACACGTGCAAAAATAATGCCGTTTCCGTCCACCTTGGCGACCGTTTGCGAGGGGATTTTGCCATTTCATGCAGCGAAATCCACTTGCAAAGTGCATTGAAAGTGCATTATTTAGTTTGTGTGAAAGTGCCGGTTATGCTTTACTTCAGTCCTGTTTTCCAGACTTCTGGCTGGATCTGCAACCCAAACCCTCTTTCATTGTTCACTGAATGCCCCGTCGTGTCGATGGTGTTGACTCACTTTGTCTGACCCGACTGTTAATAACATAAACAAAGAAACAAAGAGATTAATAAATTTGAGGTCAATGAATGACCTCAGAGTAGCTGTTTTATTACAAAGGAACTTCAGGAATAGAATGGAGAGGGAGATTGCTGAATTACAAGTTATTGCAACACTTGGAACAAAAACCACCCCAGGACTCAACAGGGATATTGGTTTCTTATCTCATTATATATGCTAACTTATTCAGTGCTCACATATGCATTCTCAACAAGAAGGACTACACATTTTACTGCATTTCTTTTTCAGAATAGTACATTAGAATACGGATATGTAATGTAAGGAATATTGGAATGTTTTGCGGACATACCACAGCACCCACCTCAAAAACGGAAGAAAAAAAATGCTATTAAATTTTCTCCATGCCTGAGAGGAGATGAATAGTGAGTCTCAGTTTACTTCCCACAATTAGAAAAGATTCCTTTAGACACTTATCCCCTCTTTTGACATATTTATTGCTTTGCTGTCCTTTCCCCCCTTAATTAAATCAAAACAACTGTTGACCTTATAACCTCAGTTTGTTATTTAGTTTTGTCTTTGCATATCTTAAAACATCTTCATCATGTTACGTGTTAGTTTGCTGTTCAGCCTCTGTCTATAAGTCTGAACTCTACCTTCCATTCCAATGTATTTGAAAAAGTGTGCATGCACACAAAAGCTCATACCTCGAATAAACCTTTCTTGGGGTGCGTTCAGATGGACAGCTAATACCACCATTATGCCGGCTCAAATTTGATCCTGATCTTTTTAATCCATCTTTGCACGACCAGACATCCCCCAGGGGAATCACAGACATCCCCCAGGGGAATCGCCTTACCGTGCACTGCTTCCGCTGTGGATTGTCTAGATGGCGTCCACTGAATGAGGCGCGCACGGTGTCTTTTTTAAAAAAAACAAAACTTTGCGCATGCACATAGGCATGATATTGCATCCTTGGTTATTCGCGCATGCGCAGAATCAAGATTTTTTTAAAATGGCACCCGTTCGGGATGGTCTGATGACCTGATGGGCGCCATTTTTAATTGCGCGCTGGAACGATCAGACGGGGGAAAGCCCGTGGGTGGCCCGTCGGAACCGAAAACTCTAGATTTAAAGTAGTATCTTTTTAGTATGGCTCCTAAGCGCGGCAAAACGGGATGCTCACAGAAGATGGACGTTTCCCAGACGTTGATGTCTAGACATTACATTCGAATCCATGAGGCACCCGTGCCTTGCGCGGATCTAAAGAGCCGTCTGGACGCACCCTAAATTCCCCCAGTTTTCCCGTCTCACCCAACAGCCATTTTTAATTTTTTTTCTCCCATAGCCACTCTGAGCAGTAGTGGGAAATGAGAGCCGGGGATGGGTCCCCCCACTGGAGAGATGGCAAATCTGCCAGTGAGGTTTCCTGAACCCTCACGAGATGCAAGAAGTCGGTTACCGCCTTTGGACACGTGTGGCTTGCTTGTTGTCCTTGGAGATACTAGGGAATCCACGAACAAAGGAGTGTTCCATGCTCCCGATCCTGGGCGGAAGCAGCCTGCAGGGGGTGGGGGAGTGGTGATGGGGGGTCTTAGGTGGTGCCCATTGTTGAGCCACCACTGCTGCCGGCTTTCAGCGGTTGACGCCAGGGAATTGTTGAACCAGTTGTTTTCCACATGCAGAGTAAATACGCCCTCCCCGCGCCACGTTTCTAGGGCTGGCTCCAAGGCGATAAAAGTCTCCAGTGCTCTATAAACCAGGGTGCCAATTGCTTATAATCCTTCTTTCAGTCAATTGCATATAATCCTTCTTTCTGGCTGGCCGGGAGACATTTAGGCCTTTTTCTTTCCCCCATTCCTGGCACATCCTCGCACTCTTTTTCCTGAGCAGAAACGACACGTTGATCAA
>NW_015182672.1:0-2155 GCF_001447785.1 Gekko japonicus
TTTTCTGACTGCCTTTTGCTGTTTTTATCAGGCTCTGTTTGGCAAACCCTCTTATATTGAAGAACAAATAATGTTTTTTTCTGGGGTAGGTAATTAGATTTCCTCATGTCTGTCTTCATTTGCTGCTCAGACTCTGTGTCACAAGATTTTTTTTAAAATGCAACTACAAGGCTGATCTCATAGTTTGGGGAATGAAACACTGCCTTTTGAGCTGCCCTTTTTAGTTATTCCAAGTGATGAACAATTTATTTTGTGCTGCATCCTGGAAAAAATGGGGCGGATGCTTCACTCAGGAGGCTAGGAGAGAAGGTGACTATTGGCATGCAGGTGGAGTGAGGTGCAGGAGGCTTCTTCTTTTTAAATACAACTGTATTTAAATAAGAAGTCAGCCAAAGAATATAATTTCAGTAGGTTACAAGAGGGAATAAAAGGGTACATTTTAAAACGTCAACATAGCATCTTACTCATCGACTAACACGACCTCTGTGCACTGGAATTTTCTCATGTAAGCTTGAACACCTAGGTTTATACTTAGCAGCATGTACTAGGCACCATATCACTAAAAAAACACCTTTGACTTTTACATTACTAGGGATTAAGTTTAGCCATATGTCAGGAGATTAAATTTAACTACCTTGGCACTTCCTAAGTCCATTTTACTATAGTCCAGAGTGTCTAAGACAGGGAACCAAATATCCAGAGGGCTGCCTAACTGATTGGTGTCGCTGTCTTTACTGGTGATCATATGAATTTTCTCTAATAAGAAAAAATCCCACACCTTGTGTTGCCACATTTGGACCGTAGGGGGAGTTGAAGATTTCCAGGTTTGTGCGATGACTATTTTGGCTGCTACTATCAGCAAATTAATCAGTTTCTTTTTCATTGCGGTTGGACTGTCTTTCGGCCAAAGGTGGAGCAGGAACAGAGCTGGATCCAGAGGTAAAGAATGTCCAGTGATTGTTTGAGTTTGTCCTGAAATTTGGGACCAAAACTGAAGAATGGCTGGGCACTGCCACCAGGTGTGCAGAAGGCTTCTTTTTGAGCTCAATACTATTATACTGAGGTTACCAGATCCAGGTTGGGAGACTCCTGGAGATTTGGGGACGGAGCCTGGGAGGTAGGGCAGCCAGATCCCGGGTGGGGGTTTGCCCCCAAAGTGCCTGAATCAGGCCAATGTGCCTGGCACGACCAGATTCGGTCAGTGGGGGGAACCCTGCCCCCAAAGTGCCTGAATCAGGCCAATGTGCCTGGCACGATGACATCACCTGGAGGTGATGTCATCATGCTGGGAATGTCGCCGGGGGGACGCTCTAGCATTCGACCTGAAAACTCTATGGTATCAGGTCCATACCATAGGAGAAGGTCCCAGAGCAGGAACGTCTTCCTCCCACCAGAAAGAGGTAGGGACCTGGTAACCCTACTGGGAGGTCAGGGACCTCAGTGGGGTGCAATGCCATAGACTCCATCCTTATTTATTTCATTACATTTACAAATGGCCTAATCCCCATAAACGTGGGGCTCTAGGCGATACACAAATATAAAATTATCAAGACCATAAAACCGTACCCGACATATTATACACAGTTAAAACACATGGTGAATTTGTATTTTGTAGTTCCCTCCTGGTCCTGGATTGTGAGTGTTTCATGGGCACACGGGGAGGGGATAGGGCAGGGTGCCAGCCATGATGTTAACTGTCGCTGTCCTCAGCCAAATGCCTGGCGGAACATCCCTGCCTTAACAGGCCCTGCGGAATAAGATCCTGCAGGGCCCTGATGTAATTTGGCAGAGAGTTCCGCCAGGTTGGGGCCAGGACTGAAAAAGCCCTGGCCCTGGTTGAGGACTGCCGGATCTCTCTAGGGCCAGGGACCACCAGTAAGTTATTCTGTGAAGAGCGTAATGCTCTCCTGGGGGTGTAATAGAGGAGGCAGTCCTGCAGATATGTTGGTCCCAGACCGCTCAAGGCCTTAAAGGTCAAAACCAAAACCTTGAACTTGACTCGATGCTTGTCGTGGGTCTGGGTCTGGCTGAGGCTGACTCCTCCTCAGATGAGGAAGAGGCAGGGTACAACTCAGCCTCTTCTAGAGACAGCCCAGAGGAAGGAGCCTCAGCAGTACCTGAGTAGTAGGAGGAGTCCCCAGCAGCTGCACAAGAG
>NW_015182673.1:0-2245 GCF_001447785.1 Gekko japonicus
AGGCCATAGAGGTGAGAAATGAAGGAATTCTCTGGTCCTTAGCCAGGCCGTCCATATCTCCCTTTCTCCCGGCATTTCCTAATTCCACCTTCGGATAAGGTCCACTTGTAAGTGGACACTAGATAATATAGTATGACTTAGGCAAAAATATCTAACTTTTAAAATACAAATAAGAAGTAGCTACATATAATTTGCCAAGGTGGGATATGGCATTATTGGTTTATGCCCAAGTCGTTTATTGCCAAATAGACACCGCTTAGAAGTATTTACATTTTGACTCCACAGTGAAGATTCCATTGCCTTCTTTCCTTTAGAAAAGCCTTCTTTCAACTCAGATGGAGCCCTTATTTGATCTCAGCTGGGGGTCCACTGTTAACTGCTATTGGGAAGCGGTTTCAAATCAGCAGGTCAGCCAGATCTTTTGAAGATAGAGACATTTATTCAGGAACTAGAGCAGCAACCACAAGCAGACAGAAAAGCATAAATTTTATGTCTGGAGCTGGTCATTAAATAGGGGTTTTACTGTCTACAGTCTTGAACTGACTCACCAGCACCATTGCTATAGTGAAATGACAGCTGTGTAGTCACTGTACAACTTTAAGCTTTCGCTTGTAAAAGAATTACTATATAGAATAGTATCAGAGCAAATGCTTGATTGCAAGAACATCCTGGCACGTTTTTTTAAAAATTACTAGTAATTAAGTGCAGTGAGGATCCAGCAAGTTTATATATATACTTGGCTGCCATTGCAAACTAACCTGCTTCCTCAGCTGAAGGCTGACTCAAGAGGGAACTCCCATACTCCTTCTTTTCGAAAGTATGTCTGACAAAATAGAACCCCATGGGATAAAGCTCAGGAAGAAGAGGAATACCCTCCAAGCAACAACTTCTGGAATGTATCTTTCAGAAAGCACTGGAACCACTAAATCAGTGGCCTCAGCCCCACCCTAGAAAGACTGTCCTGAAGCTCAATTACAACATCATGTTTTAAATATAAACAGGTGACTACTGCAGCTATTGCCGTACCGTTCAGAGGCAGCAAGCCAAAAGGCTGGACTGGATAGGAAGGATCAATGGGAACAGTAGTACTGAAACCATCCATGCAGCAGAAATTATTTATTTTTACATTTATTTATTAAAATAATTATACCCTGCCTTTCATCTTGGCTCAAGGTGGCTTACAAGTAGCTAGTAAAACCTTACAGCTTACAGCTACCTAAAACCCCCAAACACCTCCCTCCCCTCTTGCTTCTGTTCCACAACAATAAAACCATGTGCAATAAAGTGGTTCCTGGAAATGTGATGGAGAACTGCAAATGGTTATCAGTGTCATCTGGGGTCATCAGTGGAATAATGGCAATTGCAGCACAATTGTATTGCGGGGAACTTTCCTAAAGCAGTGGTTCCCAAACTTTTTTAGATAGTGACCTACATGCTCAAATTTACTTTGTATAGTGACCCATCCAAGACTGGCCCAAGGGGTTTTTTTAATGCCCTAGGCTTGGCACCCATCTATTCCAGAATTCCATTTTCTTCAGTGACCAACCAGATGTTTTTTCAGAAACAATCATCACACAAAGGGTATTTGAGGAGTTTGAGGAAGCATGCTTGGGGAGGAGCTGGGCTGAGGAAATATACAAAGATGGCAGATGGCAATGAAGAGATTGGGTAGGTACAGTATGTCTTCCTCAGCAGGTAGAGGACAGTAAAGCAATGCAGGGGGCTGAACAAGAGATAAAAGCTGAAGTGAGTAATCCCACCCCCATAATACTGGAAAGAAATATCTTCCAAAAAGAGTACTTAAAGGAAATCCTGCACTCTTGGATTCATATCCAAAGCTTGGTTATGGCTTAATTCAAATTTGTTGCATTAAGCAAAGTTGACCACAACAACATTGTTTGAATTTCTTTCACAATTTGACTAAAATCAAAGCTGACACTATTTCTACTTCGTATTCAGCCAAGGCCATTATGATGGCCCGCTTCCACTTCCCTCCCTCAGAGGTTAGAGTTTCCCTCTGTTTTTCTGTCCCCTCACTGACTGAGCAGCCCTGATAATGTGTTTTCTTCTCACTTGAAGAAACTTTGACTGCCCCACTCTTTCAGTAAGATATATTTTGACTATTTGCTCAGCCTGAGAACCTGAGGGAAGGGATAGGATCACCACCCAGTTTGGTGTAGTGGTTAAGTGAAACCCTTGAAAATGGCTCGAGATGCTTTTAAAAGTAAAAAATAACAAAAGGTTT
>NW_015182674.1:0-2294 GCF_001447785.1 Gekko japonicus
CTGCTTGTTTGTAATATGAACTTTTTTTTTGGTTGAGTTTTTTTAATAGAATATATATCAAAACCAGAAGGGAGTTTTCTTATAATTGCAATTACAGCAAGCTCAGCCCATGGGTCACAAGAATGGCAATTAACTTATTTTATCACAACTTGGAGCTGTGTATTTTTGTCATATACTGAGCTGCTGTCATTTCCTTTCCCTTTTAGTGTATTTCTAATTTCATTTGCATAGTAAATAACTGTAATTAAAAGTTGTTCTGAGGATTTGTACACAAATGCCTTTCATTAATGTAATCATTTTTAATTCAAGATACAATACAAATTCATTCAGACCCCAAGAAAAGATCACAGCTATATTAAAATGATCGATTGCAAGGAACCTTGACAATTTTGGGCAATTTCTCCCATCAAAGTGTCATCAGTAATTATAGAGGTCTTTCTGTCATCACTGTAGAAAAACTGAGAAACAAGTCATTGTTTTGTATGGTTGTTTTGCGGTGTGTGTCAGTAATACCTACTTGCATTGTAGTGCTTGGGGCTCTAATTTACCAGATCACCATTTCCTCTGATATTTGAATGATTAATAAAATACAAACAATTATAGAGTTCCTCTATCAACTAGGGGTGTTCTCCCAGAAAATTTTGATTATAATTCTGTATCCAGGGTTCAGGGTGGAGGGGTTAACTGTGATTTCTTATGTTTGTGCAGAACACTACTGGTTCAGGATGCATATACATGCTGGTAGTTTGAGTTCCGAATGTTTGGGACTATTTAAATGGGGAATCTATTGGAGTATCTGGGGCAGCTGTTTATAAAGATAATGACACCAAGTTGGCATGGAACATATCCCTCTATCTGCTCTAAAGAAACTCCAAGTTTCAAGCAAGTTGGACCTACAGGGCTCGATTTTACAGGCCCCTGAATTAGGTGCCTCTTTATATAGGCGCACTCCTCTCCATGAATGATAGAATGTTAGAGTTGGAAGGGACCTTGCAGGTCATCTAGTCCAACCCCCTGCACTCTGCAGGAGCATAGCCAAAAGGTAGCCCTACATACCTACAACATACCCAAAAGATGGTCGTCCAGCCTCCGCTTGAAAACGTCATTTCATTTCTCTAATTCATTTCATTTCTCTAATCTAATAGTGACTGACTAACAATTTTATTTAACCTTTTCACTAAAAAATCTGTGTTTGCCATCCTTCTTTGTTGTGATCTGTTGTTTGCTTCCTTTCACAAAGTGAGGAAGGAAAGATTTTTTTTGGATGGGATAGAGTGACTGTTTTTCAACCAATGGCACCAAAATTTCAGTGGAGCTAGGCTACTTGTCTGCTAAATAGTCCTCAAGTTTCACTCCTCAACAAAGTTCCCCCAGCCATCATATTTGCAAAGAAAAAAGGGCTCTGTCCCAACAAATGAGAGAGTAAGGAGAACTGTAGCTCTCTGTGAATTGTCTCCAGAGGTGATTGGATGGGAATACTCAGTGCTCCTCCCTTGGAAGGATCAGATTGGAAGTGAGACATGCCATTGCCAGGAAATCAGTAGAATCACAGAAAAACACAAAAGAATGCCTCATTGCTAATCAGCACTCAAGGTCAGAGAGAGAGAGAGATGTGTATTCTCATGCCAAGAAACCACCGTAACAACCTGAACCATCAATTTCCATGTATAACTTCAGCTCGGGAAGTTTGTAATGCACACCCTTACTATTAACCTTCCAAAACAGAAAAGAAAGCAGCAGGGGGTTGTGTAATATTCCTCTTCTGTCTGCTTACTTGTTGCAATTAACAGCCTTTACCATGATTCTTTCCGTGTGGTCATATATTTCATAAATCTACAGTATGTGGTTTGTTTATTGGCTACTTACACCAGGTTATCCATAACAATCAATATCAGGCATCAGCAATTTGCATATCAAGGCCTATTGCAGAGTTAACTATTTTTACTGGCATATCTCCAAATGAAGGCATGAGATAACCACACAAGTTTAAATACTTATTGGAATGGCTGATGTACATAATAAACTGATTAACACATTTAAGAACAGGATGCATTAGGAAGCCCAGCAGCAACCATCATTTGGGCTCGAATCTTGGTGAGCATTTTTGCTGGCCTTGTTTGTCCTTACCTGCTCATGAACTGTGATGAGAAGTGCCAAGCCTCTTCTCTCTTCCTTAACATGTCGCATAGACAAAGGGGTTGGTAAATGCTACACAGTACCAAGCATGTTCCCTTCCTATCCACCCTGCCATACAACAAATGATGGGCTTTTGCAGGAACTGCGCTTCATTGTAT
>NW_015182675.1:0-2183 GCF_001447785.1 Gekko japonicus
GAAACCTTTACCTTTACCTTTACTAAGATGTATATATGGATCCTTTCTTGCTAGATGCTGCTACTCTTGATTTTACTGCCTGATCACTCCAGAGAAGGTTGTGTGGCAAAATATGTATCACTATCTGGAATGTTCCCTTCCCATCAGGAACACAGAAGTATCTCTGGTATAATCCATGCTGATGTATAGAGACAAGGTCCACAGTTGGCTTGCCAGTGAGGCAAAATTTGGGATTGCCCTTCCATAAAGGTCGTTTCTCTTACCCGCGCATACTAAAATTTTGCAGGAAGCACACACTGCGCACCCGGTTCCTTCTGAACCTTCTGAAAATGCCCAGTATAAGTGTGTGTTTTGGGGGGGGACACCTTTCCTATCCTCCACCATGTTTTCCTTGGAAGAAATTAGGCTGCGGTCACACACACTACTGGGGCCGTGGTGGCTCAGAGGTTAAGACGCTGAGCCGCAGACCGGAAGGTCTGTAGCTCGGCAGTTCGAGACCCTAATGCTGCGTGACATCTTTGGGCCCAGCTCCCGTCTCTGGCCCCAGCTCCTGCCAACCTAGCAGTTCGAAAGCAAGAAATCGCAAGTAGATAAATAGGTACCGCTTTGGTCGGAAGGGAACAGTGTTCCATGCACCTCGTCGTTAGTCATGCTGGCCACATGATCACGGAGAAGTCTTCGGACAGTGCTGGCTCTTCAGCTTGGAAACGGAGATGAGCACTGAACCCTAGAGTCAGATTCGACTAGCTTTCGAGCAAGGGAACCTTTACCTTTACACATACACTAAATAATCCACTTTCAATCCACTTTCCAACTGGATTTTGCCAGTTCACACAGTACAATACAGTTGGAAAGTGCACTAAAAGTGAATTGAAAGTGGATTATTTAGTGTGTGTGACCACAGCCTTAGTGTTTTTCTCTTCTTTGCCCTGGGCTTTTGTTCTGGATACGTGGTCAAGGGTAGGGGTGCACACAAGAGCAGAAAGGGGCACCTTATGCCGCTAAGTGGATTCACAGAACCCCATACAAAAATATAAGGAGGGAAGGTGGCATGGAATTGCCTGATCTTGTCAGATCTTGGAAGCTGAACAGGGTCAGTACTTGGATAGGAGAATGCCAAAAAAGGCTCTGCAGAGGAAGGCCATGGAAAACCATCTCTGCTTCTCACTTGCCTTGAGCGACCCTTGCCGGGGTGGCCATAAAATCAGTTGTAACGTATGATTCTATGAGAGTTGTGCCACAGTGGACTCAGCTGCCTGGGGAGGTGGTGAGCTCCCCCTCACTGGCAGTCTTCAGGCAGCCGCTGGACAAACCCTCGTCAGGGATGTTTTGGGATGGTCCTGCATTGAGCAGGGGGTCGGACTAGATGGCCTGTATGGCACCTTCCAACTCTGTGTAATTCTATGATTCTCTCTCTCTCTCTCTCTGTATAGCTTCTAATCCCATTTCTTCCTTCCAGAGCCACAAGGCATTTCTTATAGTGGTTCTCTGCATTCACCTCACCTGTCTGCTCCTGGTGATGCTTTGCCCTTGGCTGCTGCTCATGAGTGTGGGTCCCTCTAGCTCTTTCTGAACCGAGAGCTGTTGCTATGGAGATGACCTCTGTGCTCTGCCATTGAAGACAGGCGTGCTGTACTCTTCCAGCCTCCTGTCCAGGGAATGCTGCAAGTAACCGAAGCAGGAGGAAGAGGGAGTTCAGCTGACTCCCACCTGTTCGGGAAGGGGCCAGGGCTCTGTAGTAGAACATCTGCTTGGCATGCGGAAGGGCCCAGGTTCAATCCCTGGCATCTCCAGGTCAAAGAACCAGGCCGTGTGTGATGGGAAAGACCTCTGTCTGGGGCCCTGGAGAACCACTTCCAGACGAAGTGGACAAGACGGACCAAGAGTCTGATTCAGTATAAGGCAGATCCATGTGGTGCATTCACCTACATCTGTTGACCAAGGAAGAGTCCTTTTCTTTCTGCCCTTTGTCATTATTTTTCCCTTTGGGGAAAATGCCTCTCTTTAAAATGTGGAGAGTAAGCGCTGCTAGGTGGTAGAAAGGGCCACCCAGTCGCAGCTGTCTTACAGCAACCCGAGAGGGTTTTCCAGGCAAGGGACGGACGGAGGTGGTTTGCCATTGCTACCCTCCCGCGTAGCCGCCCTGGACTTCCCCAGCGGTCTCCCATCCAAATACCAACCGG
>NW_015182676.1:0-2000 GCF_001447785.1 Gekko japonicus
ACAAAATAACCTGGCTCAATTAGAGGAGGGGCAACAGCTGATCAGACTGCATGTCTGACTGCAGCCTATGTCTCCCAGATCCTGCTCCAATAGTCTAATCACACCAGCAAATTATTTCTCAGAAATAGGTCTCCCACAACTCACCACTGTGCACACATGCACACACACACAGTGGGTGCGGTCAGACAGTGTGCTGGGAGCAGTTTAAATTGCTCTGGACCTGATGCGTTGTTTTTTTAAACCTGGAGAATCATGATCACACTCACCTCCTTGCTTCGGATCACTGCGCAACCACATCACTCCCTGCCATCAACATGCGGGAGCATGTGTCGGTGTTGTTTTCTCTCTCTCTCAGTTTGGGCATGCGCACAGGCAACCATCTGTAAAACTAAAATTTCCACATGTGCGCAGAACAGCGATTTCCACTTCAACCCGACTGCTGTAACACTTCCCTTTAAACTTTAAAGGAACACTTCCCTTTATACGTTTTCCCTGAAAATGGCCTCCGTGAGATCTCAAACTCATCTAAACGCTAAAACTAGGCACCATTTAAACATTGTTTTTAATAATGCAGTGGCGGACCTCCACCTATGCACATACCACTAATGCTTTAAAAAAATGGCAGGCGAAAAGTGGAAACCTCAGGCAGCTTTTGAGCGAGGAGGGGGTTTAAACCGGAAGTGACTCGACACTGGAGGAGCGATCACACAGGGGGGAAATGCGGCTGGAACCGGAGAATCAGGAAAATACCACTTGGGGACCCAGTATCAAAATACTCCGGGATAAAGTGGTTTTGAGCCGGAAAGCGATGGCTGGGGATGGGAGGCAGATGTTGACTGTGTGATCGTGCAGATAAAATCCGTTTCTGAACTGGCACGACACCAGATCAAATGGTGTGTCTGACCACACCTACACACTGCTTTAAATTTCCTAATGCACTGAGAAAGAAGGAAGACATGATTACTCCTGTAGATTCCTTCCTTATTGCCCATTCCCTCCACCAGTTATGCTACACCCTGGTGATGGGAAGGGAGTGATATGAAGGGCCTTGAAGATGATGATGAAGAAGAAGAGATTGGATTTATACCCTGCCCTTCACTACCCAAGGGAGTCTCAGAGCGGCTTACAAACTCCTTTCCTTTCCCCTCCCCACAACAGACACCTTGTGAGGTAGGTGGGGCTAGGAGAGCTCTGACAGAAACTGCTCTTTTTCAAGAACACCCTCTGACAGAACTATGGCTTGCCCAAGGTTATCCAGCAGGTGCAAGTGGAGGAGTGGGAAATCAAACCCGGTTCCCCCAGATTAGAGTCTGTGCACTTAACCACTACACAAAACTGGCACGGACATTAGGGAGAAGGAACCATGGCTGCCTTCTCTTCTACTGTGATGAGAGTTTTAAAGGTATATGTTCAAGATGATAACCCTCATCAGGAGTGCCAGTATACTTGGGATCTATCCCTCAAGCTTTCCATTGCTCTTCCTAATACTGTTGCATGAAGTTTAAGATGATATTTGTTTGCATACATTTGAGTTTCAAATCCTTTGCGTCTCACCAAAGGCTGATTAAACTTCAGTCAGTGTGAACTGATTTTTCCTGTTGCTTTTACAGGGCGCTCATTGCCTCTTGCACTGTTTTCCATGGCTTTGCCACAGCAGGCATCGCGACATAGTCTCCCTGCAGAGTTGCCTTTGACTTCCTTTCATCTGAGCTGATGCTCTTCAATGTCATCTCCATAAAGCAGCCTTGATGTGGTGATTGGAAGCTGGTGCAACCTTCATGGACTTGTGTCTCAAAGTGCTTGCTGTTTTCTTCCACTTCCCTTTGCTGCCTGTCGCTCTGTCTCTGTGGGATCTTGCTGATGCTGTCATGGTAATAGTAGCTGTTTGTTCAACAGAAATAGTGGCACCAATCAAAGTAAGTACAGTCAAAGGCTGAGGTCAGACTGGCAGTTTGGCCCGATAGAGTCACATTTCACGAACGGATTAAAGGGGCCGGTTC
>NW_015182677.1:0-2080 GCF_001447785.1 Gekko japonicus
AGAGTATAGTTTAAGGGTAGACTTCTGGCCAATTTCTGATGGATCACCTAGCTCCGGCTGTGTACCAGGACACAGCATACTGGAGGATTTAGTGGACTTTTCTTTGTTTTATCCTAAGCCAGAATATTTAGGGCCATGCTAGATGTCCTGTTTTTTTAAGAGTTGGGTCCAGCACATTTATTTTGGCCCTTAGTCAAGATCATTTAGCAGAGACTGCATGCCTTAACAGGTTAAGAAATCTTTTAAAAAAGCACTTTTGTATTGCATTGCACCTTTTTCCTTGAGAAAGACATCAACTTCACAACAAAGAGTGAAAAAACGTTTGAGGACTTTGCCTCTGCTAAGTTACTTGACTTCTCCATGGTACAATACATCTCCATATTCTGCATCTATCTCTGAGAGAAAATTTTGAAACTGATGATAAGTAAGAACATGATTCCTTAATGCTGGATACAACAATATGCGTCATACTTCCCCACTGAAGGATTTTACTGCATAAGGTTGTTGATGGATAATGCAGTGAAATTACATGGGAAGTGTACCATTTAATTTCAATATCTTTTCATTGATTCTTGCAACTACACCAGCTTTACTTCCCACCATATTTCTTGCACCATCAGTTGTGGTGCTTTTCAATTTATCCCAACTCAGACCAAGATTTTCTACTGATTCACACACCTTCGAGAATATATTTTCTGCAGTTGTAGAGCTTTTCAAACTCTGCAGTGCACACAACTCTTCTGGAATTCTGAACTTGGAATCTATCACCCAATAAATATTAGTAGTTGTCAGCCAAATTGCCTTAAATCGTTATTAAATATGGGGAGTTATGGTCTTAAATCAGGCAACAGGCGACTGTGGGGGCAAGCATCTGTGTATACAGGGGTTGCATTTCCTCCAGACACACCAAATAGGCCCTGAGACTGACATCAGGATAAAATGGGTTGTTTACTGAAGATCTTTCAAGCATACAATAACGCAAGCACACACACAATTACACAGCATCTAGGAAATATAAGTAGAAGAGAATAGCACATTCGCATTAGCAGGATATTTCGATGATGGGAGATACTCTACCTGTCCGGAGTTGGATGGAGCGAATCTCAGGAAAATGTGGGGGCTATGGAATGCCAGGGAAAGGGTCATGTCCTGAGGCAGCAGGCGTACGATGAGACTCTGGCTGTGCAACCAAGAGTCAGAGGCTTTGGGTAGGAGGGGGGTTAGGTAAGGGAGCAAGAGTGCAAGTAGGCAAGAGAGAGAGAGCTGGTGCTGAGTGCTCTCTTTTATAAGGAGGTTGAGGGGTGGGCTAGGCTTGGCCACCTCTCTTGGCACACCTCCTGCTAGTCCGTCCCAAAAAATATGCTGACTAGTGCTGGGGTCGAAGGTCTACAAGAGTGGGCAATGTTGAATCTAATGGAAAACTAGTTTGGACAATGGCACCTGATGGGATTATGTCTTGTGCTGGCCAGCGCAATTGTTCTCTTGTTGTCTTATGGCTGTAGTTTTGACTAGGTGATGTATTAGGTGGGAACAAATATGTTGCCTATGTGTGAGGAGAAGAGACTCTTCATGGAGTTTGGGTCCCCTGTCTTCTGGCCTGGCATGGCAGCAGCCTGGCTTCTTAGTGCTATACATGGCTAGGGAACTGGTCCATCTTATTGCAGGTAAGAGGGTTGGTGACATACAGGAACCATAGGCACAGCATTTCAAGGGAAGGCTTTCTTCTTCTGGATGTGCATCTATAGCTGGCATAACTTGGTGCCACCTTACAGCTCAGTCCCTTTTGCACACAACTAGCACAGATCAGGTTTTCATAACTTATGAGTTCATAGAGGTGCAATAGGGGCCTCATAGGGCAACATAGTTGAGCAGTGTCTATAATGTCATTACTGTCATCTAATGCCAAAGAAAAAATTCAGAACTTTTTGCCTTGACAATCAGTGACATATGCAGCTCTTCTCCTAATTCTTCAGCACGCCTGGTGATGGTAGATGCAGATAAACTGACACAACTAACACAATATCAGGACACATTTCCTCCATTTCTTTAACCATGCTAGGGTTGCCAAGTGTATCTTCGC
>NW_015182678.1:0-2134 GCF_001447785.1 Gekko japonicus
CCTAGTGATAGAGCCGGCCCTGCCTACAGTGTCCCTGACTAGTGTTTGTCCAGAAGCTGCTGTAAAGACTGCTAGTAAGGGGGAGCTCACCACCTCCCTTGGCAGCTGATTCCACTGTTGCACACCTCTTAATGTAAAGAAGTTTTCCTTATATCGAGCCGGTACCTTCCCGCCCTTAACTTAAATCCATTCTTGCGAGTCCTCTCCTCTGCTACCAACAGGACCATCTCCCTGCCCTCCTGTAAGTGACAACCCTTCAATTCCTTAAAGAGAGCTATCATGTCCCCTCTCAGTCTCCTCTTCTCCAGACTGAATATTCCAGGGTCCCTCAGCCTTTCCTCTTAGGGCTCGGTCTCCAGGCCCCTGATCCTCTTTGTCCCTCTCCTCTGCACCTGCTCCATTCTGTCCAAATCCTTTATGATGTGAGGCCTCCAGAACTGCACACAATGCTCCAGGTGTGGCCTGATCAATGTAGTGTACAGGGGGACGATGACATCCTGCGATTTGGATATTATGACAATGTGGTTTTTTTAAATTAAATATTTTAATTGATTTTTACATTCCTTATACATTGTTAACACATCTCTTAGTTTTTACATAGTTTACATTCCATAACAACGTTAATATATATTGTCGAGTCTTATACATATAACCTCTTCATCCATTCATATACCTTAATCCATCTTTTATTAAATACTTTTTCAAGCTTATTTAGGAACAACAGGCTCAGATTGTCCATTTGTGCTAGATCTAGCACCTTCACCACTAATTCTTCCCTAGTCGGTAGTGTATCTAATTTCCACTTTTGGGCCAATAATAGTCGTGCTACGGTTATTATATATATCAGTATATATTTGTCCTGCTGACTGTACCCCTTAGGTAACATATTTAATAAATATATTTCTGGTTCTAACGTTAGATTCTTCTCCATTATTTCTTGAATTACTTTCCTCACCATTTTCCAGAAACCCTGTGTTTTATTACAGGTCCACCACAAGATGTTATGACACTGTTGATGCACCTCAAGATCACATTAGCCTTTTTTGTTGTCACATCACACTGGCTGCTCATATTTAACTTACGGTCCACCCACACCCCAAGATCTTGTTCACACACACTGCTACTCAGAGATGTCTCCACCGTCCAGCATGCGTTTTCCTCATTTTTGTTACCCAGATGTAGAACCCAGCCCTTATCCTTGGTCCCAGGCGGTGGCCCTGGCCGAAGGTTTCCTCCTGAGTCAGGCAGAGGAGAAGAATCAAGCAGAACAGGTGGGGGGATTCAGCGCTTTGTTAAGGAGCGTCTTCTGGACGTGATTGAACGCACGAGCCAGGTTCATGAAGAATTAAATCATTTTATTCAGTTTTCACAAAATATATAAACCAGCTTAGAGCTCTGCAATCTTTATGACTGAAAATGCAGACCTGTAAATTATGGTTGAAATTATGGAGTTCTGCTTATGAGGAATTTTGACATTCTTGGTTGTTTTAGAATTATGGAATCTGCTTAGAAGAAGGTTTCTCCTTGAAATGTGGAAATTACCTAGAAAACACGTCAGCCTTTAAAAAGGGAAGATTCCTATTTGTTATTAATGGACTCTAATACACAATAAGAATGTATACAATTAAAGAGTATTCGAAGGATAGAACCAAGCTTCTTTGCTTTAGAGAACATTATATGTTGGATATAACTTCTGTTCAAATTCTATTGTTAAAAATTTCAATTAGGGGGCCGCCTAATTGACAATGACAAGACAATGAATGATATTGGAGTAGTTATAGTTTTATAGATAGTAATTTTAACTATATTTTGTTTTAATATCATGGAGTTTTAATGTGTAATATGTTCTCGAAGGCTTTAACGGCCGGAGTTCATTACTTGCCGTAGATTTTCCGGGTTGTGTGGCCGTGGTCTTGGCGTTGCAGAACCTGACGTTTCGCCAGTAACTATGACTGACATCCTAAGAGGTATAAACAAAGAAAGATGGAGTACTCTCTGTGCCAAGGTGAGAAGAAAATGGTAAGCAGTGAATTTATATCTACTCCAGAAGGTGGGTTAGGGCTGAGTCATTGTCTTCTAGGAGTTCCCCAGGCTATAGACATGCCGATGGAGGAGCTTTCTTGAGGAGGTTCTT
>NW_015182679.1:0-2175 GCF_001447785.1 Gekko japonicus
GTTCTGTGACTATGACCATCATTTTTGAGAACTAGGGTTGCTGCCAGCTCCAGACTGTGAAACACCTGGAGATTTCGGGGGTGGAGCCAGAGGAAGGCAGGGTTTGGGGAGGACAGGGATCTGAGTGGGGTCCAATGCCATAGAGTCCACCCTCCAAAGCAGCCATTTTCTCCAGGGGAACTGATCTCTGCGGCCTGGAGATCAGTTGTAATAGCAGGAGATCCCCAGCCACCCCCTGGAAGTTGCCAACCCTACCAGAGACCCTCTCCCCTAGAGTTAACTCTTGGCCCAGCTCTCTCTGAGACGCTTCTGCTTCCCCTCAGGCTCCCAGTCCTATGAAGAGATGAATGGAACCCTGAGCCCCACCCCCAGCAAAAGTCTCCATACCAGCAATGAGGAAGGTGAGTGCCAACACTCCAGAATTCTCTGGGTCGAAATCCCACAGGGGATGCTTGCACACCACGGAAACCTACCCATCAGACCCGTAGCTACAGTGGGGCATCTTGGGGCCCAGCCCCCTAACTTACTGCCAAGGCCCCCCTGACTTCCATTTTTAAAATTTTATTCATGGTGCTCCCTTGGGGCGGGGTGCAGGGTGCCCCCCAATTTATTTAAAGGCCCCCCAAATTTTAAAAAATCCTGGCTGCGGGCCTGCTACCCATAGTACTACATCTCTGCCTGGAAGAAAGAAAAAATAAGATTGTGGCTGGCTGACACGTTCCAACCATCCCCGGTCCCATAAATTTGGGTTGCCAGCTCCCAGTTGGGGAAGTCCTGGAGATTTGCAGGTAGCGCTTTGGGAGAGCAGAGCTTGGGGGGGGGGAACTCTGCAGGGATGTGATGCCACGCTCTCAAACGGCCACTTCCTGCAGGGGAGCTGACCTTTGTAGTCTGGAGATGAACTATAATTCCAGGAGCGCTCCAGCTGCCCCCTGGAGATTGGCAACACTCCCTGTAAAATATGCTTAAGGCGTTGGGATGGAGGGTTGGGTCCATCTCTGACCAAGTGCCTCCCACAGATGCTGATTCCTACGAGAACATGGAGAGCCCCAACTCCTTCAGTTTACAGAAGGAAAGTACCCTGGATCCACAAGGGGACAGTAAGTGAATAGGGCCGCGGATCTGGGGCCCAAAGGAAGGGTGCTGAGAAGACAAGGCTGAGACGTTGCAGGCAGTCTGATGTTGCGCTCCTTCTAATTTCTGTTTGAAGCGGCATGTTTTCCTGATTCTGGCTGAGTAGGGGTGAAGGAAGGTCTAGGGCACCCTCCAGCACTTTTGCCACCATGCTAGACTTTTTCGGACTGGTGTTTTTTTAACGGGTATGGTATTTATTCATTGTTTTAACTTGGTTGTTTATGCCATTTTAATGCTGTTAGCCCCCTTGAGCCAGATACCTGGAAAGGCGGGAAATTAATATAAACAATAAATAAATAAATAAACTTTGGCAAGGGCATTGCTGTTGGGATTCAACGTGTCTGGGAATTCCACTAGGTATTACCCATACACCCAAGGCTCTTTTTGCATACACATAATTAGAAACTTGTATTCTTTTTAAAAAACAATTAAGGCCCCGGTCATACAAGAGGGTTTGAGCCGGGAGAGGGATGGATCGGGGGCGGAGCAAACGGGCGCCATAGACCCAAGGCTCTTTTTGCATACACATAACTAGAAACTTATATTCTTTTTAAAAAAACAACAACTATTTTTTTCTTTTAAAACATTAATTAAGACGGATACCGTCCAGCTGGTGCCCCAGTTCCAGATTTGCAGAGAACTGCAATATTCTTGTAGTCCTGGGTCTCCTTAGGATGGGCAGCAAAGATTTTTTTTCTCCAAATAGTCTGTGTTTCCAATTCATAATTTTTTTCCTCCAAATAGTCTGTGTTTCCAATTCATTTTTTTTTTCTCCAAATAGGCTGTGTTTCCAATTCATAATTTTTTTATCTCTTCCACAGGAGCTGCCTTTGGTTCTGTGCGGCAAAATCTCTCCATTTCGTTTGGCACTGATCTCTAAGGAGGTCTGTAGTGCTTAGTCTACAGCAAGCCAAGGCAGAGGGTCCAGCTTGAGAGTCTGGCAGTCTACAGTCCCTCTCTTCTCTTGGGCCTGTTATGCACGGGTGTTTCCCCTCGCTTTCACCACGCATGGCCGTTGGGTTTTCTTTGTTGTTCTGCATT
>NW_015182680.1:0-2029 GCF_001447785.1 Gekko japonicus
GCTCCCTGAAAAGACTATTAGGCTTTGCAGCTGTTATGTCTAAGGTAAATACCAGTCCATAAAGGCATTTCAGAATCCATGAACCATTTTAATACAGACTTACTATGGGAAATGAAGAAAACCTGAATCTAAATACAGAACCAATGTAAAGAGCATATATATATATAACTTTTACCTCTGCTGTCATAGCCCACAATTGAGTCTGTGCTTTACACGTCACTAAGTTCACCAGTGTCAATGACCTTAATCAACCACAAAATTAGTTACATTTCACCCTCATTCAGGTCAGTGGGGCTTGCAGTATTCTGGATTTTAGGAAATATATAGATAAAAGAGAACAGAATTTGAGAAAGTACTTCAAAAAATTAAAGCGCATGAAAACTAAGCCAGTGCCACTTATAAACCATCCTATTCTCCCTCTCTTTTTTCCCCGCAGGAGGAACAAGGCAGAGACTGTCATGGGAACTCCCAATAAGACAATGGTGACAGAATTCATCTTGATCGGGTTATCTGGCCACCCACAAGCACAGGCTGTGTTCTTTGCATTCTTCTTGATGGCGTACCTCATAAGCAGTCTTGGGAATGGCCTCATGATTGTATTGATCATTGGTGACTCTCACCTTCATTCTCCCATGTATTTCTTTCTTTGTGCCCTCTCATCAGTAGATCTCGTCATCTCCAACAATGCACTTCCTGAAGTCCTAGTCAACTGCTTCTTTGACAGGCCCACCATCTCCTTCTACAGATGTTTGGTTCAGATGTATGTTGGTCTCTTACTTGTTGTAATTGAATGTGTCCTTCTGGCTGTTATGGCATATGACCGCTTTGCGGCGATATGCCAGCCACTCTACTATACGCAGATCATGAGCTGGAGATTTTGTACCAGTTTAGTGTCTTTATGTGTGGTCCTTGCCTTACTGAATACCTTGATCAACATACTGTTGCAGCCAACAGACTTCTGTGGACACAATATCATTAACCATTTTGGATGTGAACTACAATCGTTCCTCAAACTGGCCTGCTCTGACATACACATTAGTGAACTCTACGTGCAACTTTCCACTCTTGTTCTCGTAGTAACACCCTTTGGCTTCATTGTTGTAACATACGGGCGCATAGGCTTAGCTGTCCTGCACATTCGCTCTACGCAGGGTCGCAAAAAGGCCTTCTCCACTTGTAGTTCTCATCTCACTGTGGTTAGTGTCTTTTATGGTACAATCATAATCATGTACTTGAAACCCCAACCAAAATCTTCCTCAGATAAAGATAAGGTCATATCTTTAATGTACGGGGTCTTAACTTCCATGCTCAACCCACTGATCTACAGCTTGAGAAACAGGGATGTGAAGGGGGCTTTCTGGAGAATGTTTTGTAGAAAAACGTTGGAATAAAAATTAGCACAATAGAACAATGTACTCCACTTCTTGTTATGGTAAAATTTTCATATAAAAGCATCATCAAATGTGATGACCAACATGTCCATGTTTTGCTGCGTGCGGTGGAGAAACCTGCTAGCACCGATTCCTTACTGCACAGAAATATAGACATTTATCACTTGTTGATATTCCAGCTATTTCTTGCACATAATTGGCTTCTATGATGCAAGTTCTTCTGATTAAAGTAGTCATTATATTATATTTGACAAAAGGGTCATGAAATGATACCAATTACACCAGCTCCTGGGACAATCGTAATTCTAATTGTAAGTCAACTTTAACTAATATTGGCTTAGAACGGAAGTAGGGTTGGAATTGGATTCCAGGTACCCCTGAGTTCTGATCAAAGTTCCCAGATGGTAAATAACATTTTGAGAACAGTGGGTCCCGGAACACTGGTCTGGATTTTGTGGTTGAAATCCCATTTGCATCTTCCTTAGTGAACCATGGAGATTGACCTTCCACAGGAAGTTGCCACAGTGCCTGAGTGAGAAGCAAGGAAGTCTTTGGAACAGGAATGTGTTCTCAGATTAGAGGAAGGGCACTGAGCTTCCTTGTCTCAGTGATAAGATCAGGGGTCATTTCGTAGAAAA
>NW_015182681.1:0-2127 GCF_001447785.1 Gekko japonicus
TCTGGAGACGGAGGATGGAAGGGGGCCCCCTGCAGAAGATTGGTTGGCTGGGTCCACCAATCCAGGGATTGCAGCACCACCAAGGGAGGGGAGAGCACTACCTTGTGTGGATTCAATGCCAAGTTGAAGTTGCGGATGAACCACAGCTGGAGCGGGCGCATCTTTAGTCTCGCGAAGACTAGCACCGCTGTCGTGGAGGCCATCAGACCAAGCAGACGCTGGATTTGGAATGCCGTGGCTGACCGATTGGCACGTACGAGGTCGGCCAGATAGATAATGTCTGCGGCCCTGTCTTGAGGCAGGTACGCCATGCAAGAGGTGGAGTCCAGGATAGCACCAATGTACCGAATCCTCTGTAGCGGATGTAACTGGGATTTCGGATGATTGACCCTGAGGCCGAGGGTGCTCAGGAGGGAGAGGGTTTCCTGGACGTTGGCTAACAGTGTCTGTCTGGAAGACGCTACCAGCAACCAGTCGTCTATGTACGGGTATACCGAGACGCCCTTTAGGCGGAGGTATGCCGCGACGACGATCATCGTCTTGGTGAATACCCTTGGGGCACTGGAGAGGCCAAAGGGTAGGGCAGAATACTGGTAGTGGAGGTTGCCAATTGCGAATCTTAGGAATTGGCGGTGGGCGGGGTGGATTGTGACGTGGAAATAGGCGTCCTGGAGGTCTAGGGTGGCCATCCAGGCGCCCTCCCTGAGTAACGGCAAGATCTGCTGTAGGGACACCATACGGAAACGATGGTAAGTGACGAACCTGTTCAATTCCCTGAGGTCTAGGATGGGACGAAGGCCTCCATCCCTCTTCGGGACTGTAAAATAACGGGAGTAGAACCCCGTATGTTGGAACGGAGGTGGAACAGGTTCGATAGCTCCCTTTTGCAGAAGGAGGGACACCTCTCTGAGGAGAGGTGGGGAGGGTGGGGTAAGGACGACTGTGGGTGTCGAGGGTGAACAGTCGAATTGGATCCTGTAGCCGTGGGTTATGACGGATAAAACCCATTCGTCTGAAGTGACGTGGCGCCAGGAATGGATGAATGGGTACAGACGGGTTGCTGACTCGGGGACAGGGAAGTCAAAAATTCTGTTTGGACGACTTGCCCTGTTTGGGACGAGCCGTCTGAGGGGCTGTGCCTGCCTTTGAACGTTGAAAGGACTTTTGGCTGCCGGAGCGAGATCTAGGTCTCCACCTAGGATCTGGGGATTGGCGAGAGGACGGAACCCTCTGACGAGAGCGGGACCATGAAGTTGGCTTGGTGGATTGGCGGTAGGAAGAGGAGATCCCAAGGGATCTAGAGGCTTTGATGCTCTTATCAAGATCTTGCAAAGAGGCATCTGTGTTGGCATGGAAGAGGCCCAGGCCATCGAAGGGCATATCTTCCACAGACGTACGGGTGTCGTACGGAAGGGAAGTGGTCCTCAACCAAGCATGGCGTCGGAGCGCGACTGCTGACGCCATAGTTTTGGATGAAGCTTCCAGGACATGCTTGGGTGTTGTCAGTTGCTGTTTGTCAACCACCATCCCCTCTTTTTGGAGGAGCCTAGCAGCGTATAGCTTGTCCTCTGGAAGATGGACTAAGAGGTCAGACAACTGCTCCCATAGCGTATACTGGTACCTCCCCATACAAGCGAGGTAATTGGAAGCCTTGACAGCCAATGCTCCGGTGGAGTAAAAGCGTCGGCCGAAAGCATCCAACTTTTTCCCTTCTTTATCAGAAGGGGTAGACTGTGACTTTCTCGACTTAGAGGAGGAGGAGACTACTAAGGAGTTTGGCTGAGGGTGGGTGAGAAGGAACTCTGCGTCAGTGTGCTGGATTCGGTACATGTGGTCCAGCTTTTTACTGGAAACAGGGGCGGACGATGGCTTGTGCCAGGGGGTTTTTGCTGCTTCTAGTAGGACTGACGACATTGGGAGCTCGACGACTGAGGATGTATCGAGCTGGACTATATCATAGAGGGAATCCGTTGACTGAGGATCCTTCTGGACGATTGAGAGGGCCAAAGCGTGGGCCATTCGTTTGATTAGGTCGGTATAGGTGGACAAGGTGTCGGAAGGAGAAATCGGAAGGTTTTGGAAGACGTCAGGAGAAGAGTTGTCAGGTGACGCTGGAGCCTCGGATAG
>NW_015182682.1:0-2058 GCF_001447785.1 Gekko japonicus
TGCTGGAACAGAATCTACCTGCAAAGTCACCCTATCGCCTCATACTGTAAAAGGCAAGGAAATGCATTTTTAAACATCATCTTCCTCAGAGTAGCAAAATAAGTTGGCTATATTATTTATTGTGTTAATTTCAAATGTTTATTTATTTATTTTGAAGCAGAATAAGTTGAACTTTGACAGAAACTGGTGATAGTGTGCCCTTTGCAATATAAGACTAAGTTACTATACAAAGTGGGACAGTCCATGTAAGTTCAGCCAGTATCAACTGTCCTGGTTTCCAGTCAATAAAAAGAACTCACATGGACACATACATGTGGGAACTGTAAGTTTGTGAAGGGGGTCCTGGGAATTCTGAGAAAGAATTCTCAGTGCTCTTATTAAGACCTCTGAGTAAAGCAATGGATTTTAAACTAGTTTAAAATATGTGAAATGTGCCCTGATAGAATGAGTGTCCTGCTGTAGTAGAAAAATAGTTGTTACCCTTTGTGTGACACTGGGGCAAGCAATTTCCTTTTACCCTGAATGACACATCTGGGTCTTTGCCTACTCTGAACTGAACACCAGTTCTTCCTATATCAGGTGCTGGCAGTTCTGTGTCACTTTCAGATAGCCTATGTTTACTTTGGGGTGAGCCAGGGATCCTGCGGAGCCCCCAGAGGCTGCTCTATGCTGCAGCCAAAGACCCAGATGTGGCCGTCTCTCCCACCCACAATGGCTCCTAACACCACTCACCTCTTGAGCTGCTTAACAACTTTTAACTGAAGAAGCTGTGGCTCAGCCATAGAGCATCTGTTTCAATCTCCAGCATCCTCAGTTAAAAGGAACAGATTGTAGGTGGTGTGGAAGATTTCTGTCTGAAACTCTGGAGACCTGCTGCTGGTCAGCATACACAGTAGCAGCCATATTAGACCAATAGTCTGATTCATTAAAATATCATTTCATGTGTTCCAGCGGGAGCATCAAACTACTGGTTGGTGCTGCAATGCAAGGGATTTCTGACAAATTGTTAAAAACTTTGAGGATCAGATGAAAGGTTAGATCCAACAAGCTTTTCTGCTGGTGAAAACAGGAGGAGATCCACTTTGACAACCAGACCAGGGTCTTCTGGGGACCATGGGATCTGCATGAACAAAGACCACATAGGACAGGGGCTGTAGCATAGAGAGGAATTGGGAGAGACTAAGTGAAAAAACTGGCTGGATCCACCCCAGAAGCTCCAGATGTGAGCCCGGACTGTAATTTCCCCCACCTCTGATCTGAAAGTACTCTTGGGCATTTGAGAACTGTCAAACTTTCTATAGAAGTATTATTTTTTTCTTGCAAAATGGACAAGGCAAGATCCAGTACACTGAATGTCTACATGTCATTCAGCCATTAAAACCCTAACAGGGAAAGGATACATTCAGAAGCCAATATGAATCAGACAGTTTCAAAATGTGAACTATCTTTCAATCTGTTATCACTTTAAGAATGCAACCAGTGTTCATGGAATGCCTAGATTCAAGTCTAGTAGCACCTTAGAGACCAACAAAATTTGGGGCGTATAAGCTTTTGAGATAACTGCCAAAGAGAACTTTGACTCTTGAAAGCTTATCCCCTGGAAATCTTGTTGGTCTCTTAAGGTGCTCCTGGATTTGAATCGAGGTCTTCTACTGCAGAGCAACACGGCTACCCTCTGAAACGGTCTTCATGGAGTGTCTGTGTCAGAATTTCCCCTACATACTACAATTCACTGGAATATTATTTGCACAAGAATATTATATTAACTGAAACTGCTTTATTTGCATCTTATATTTAGGGTGTAGTAAGTTCTGGGGCTGTCACGTATATTAATATACATTAACCAGGAGTATGTTAAAGGAACACAGGAATTTAGAAAATATTCTAAAATATTTTATATTTTATCAGAAGTAAAAATTCCAAGCTGACTGTACTGGTGGTGCCATTTTACTGTCTGAAGGTTATTTATTAATCATCCCACAAAATGTAGCTGTAAATGTGATTCTAGACATGTCGTGGGGCATGTCAAGAGAACCCATTTTCACTGTGTTCTTTCCC
>NW_015182683.1:0-1941 GCF_001447785.1 Gekko japonicus
CATGAAAACATTTGAACATTAAAACATCATTTAAAATATTATATAAAACATAAAAATATTATATTTTGTCTTTAAAAACTAATAAAAAATTTACTATTAAAGAATGATACACTTTCAGTCCACTTGTAATGCACTTTGCAACTGGTTTTTACTGTGTGAAATGGCAAAATCCACTTGCAAACAATTGCTAAAATGCACTGGAGGTAGAATGAAAGTGCATTATTCAGTGTGGGAAAGCGTTAAGATGTGCCAACATTTAAACATTAAATTTGTAGCTTTCCCGTATTTGAAACCACTTCAGGGAGAGTTTGGAGGGGTTTTTTTGCTCCGCTGTGATACATACTGATATGGCTCCTGTAGGATTCAGGTTTAGACAAGCTGAGTTCATATCCTTTTTCCTGCCAGGGCCCTTGTGCTATCTCGGACTGGCCAATTATGCTTCCTTACTAGAGCAAAAAGCTTTACTTTTCCTCAGTTGCAATCAAGCCCAAGACTAATGCCTCAAAAGTTAGGAGGACCTCACTTAATGTGGTATTAGAGATAAGTGCCTCAGATGAGAGACAGTGAAAAATGAATTTGCCTTACCACTCTCTCCTCTTTCCTAGGACTGCCTGAAAGCTTGTCAGGAGCAGATTGAGACCGCCTTGACAGAGAACCTGAAGCAGCCCTCCCAGCATCAACAGGAATACAACCATGACAAGAATTCAGTTTACCAAGACAGCCAGGATGTAATTTGGACCAACACTCCTACAGATGTCACAGACATCAACCTGTGATCAACCCCTCCCAGCAAGCAGAACTTCACAAAAAGGGCTTGAAACATTTTGCACATGATCAAGGAAGAATTTGGGGAAATGAGCACATATTCAGGAATAAAAATGGCATTGGAGGAGTTTGGGTGAATTAGGTGGGTCTCAAAAAGGAATTTGTCATCTTGCATTTAGGACTGTCTGGGGCTTGTTACTCGACTTTCCTAGGCTCAGGAGTGCTTTCTGTGATGGGTGAGCTGTACTTAAGCTTAGAAAGGGTGAGTGAGCTTCATATCGGTTCCAAATGTTCATCAGTTGGGTTTGCTTTGCCAGTGGGGTGCTGCTGATCGCTGCCATTTTGTCCCAGTCATTGTCGTGTGCCTATTTCATGTACATCAGTAAAGAAAACGCACTTTGTTATTTAAACCGTATTTGCCTTCCTTGAGGAAGTTCAATATTCGCTCCATACTTCCTTCCTCATGCTGCCATATATGGTTATTGTCAGGGACCAAACTGTCCAGGGTGGTGCTGGACTCCTTTGCCTGCTTTATTCAGTGCCACAGAAGTCTCCGTTCTCCTTTGAAGGTTAATGGTAGCGCAACAAGCCCTCCAACTGCTGTTTTCAGGGAAAATGAGACACTTGGGTCTTTTTTTTGGTTTGTTTTTCTGTAGGTGCTTATACAGTGCTGGTAGCCACATGAAAGCTTGTGGATAGAAATTTCCTCTGTACTGAGGCCTAAGGTGACTAACTCCTACCTGCTGCACCCAATTGCCTTTAATCACTTCTGCAAGATGCAGGAGTTGTTATTTATTGGGAAGACACTTTAGAAACCTGTTCAATGAGGGGCGGGGACTCAGTAAAGTATGTTGTCCTGGTGCATAATTTCTTGCCATATCAAATACTGCCTTAGTGTCTCTCATAAATTCTTGCCTCTAAGAGAATTACTTTGGGTTGCTTACTTGGGAATGATTAGTCAATGCTAGGAACACTCCCATTCAGAGTATATCCTATAAGTGCTGCTATATATGTATGTAAAAATCTCATTGACTTCTCTCCCTCTCTCACACACTCTTGACACACACAGACATATCAATAAAAACAGGGGAGTTATATGCTAATAGATGGATGCACAATGGGAGCAGAAAGGCAAAATGAGTAACTTACTTGCTATTACAAGGGGGGAGTCTTTCA
>NW_015182684.1:0-2073 GCF_001447785.1 Gekko japonicus
CTTGGTTGGTCTTAAGAGGGCCCCACTGGACTCAGACTTTGTTCTGAAGAAACTGCACGTGTGTCTCAGGCTTATGGATGGCCTCTCTCCTTTGGAAAGAACACATTTCCTGCCGACAGCAGCAACAGAAGTTGTTTTCGATTCACCCATGTTGGAGCATAAAGGCTGAGCCTGGGTGTCCCAATCAGTGTTCCCTCTAAGCTGAGTGAGTGTGAGCTAGCTCACAGTTTTTTAGCCTCCGGCTCACACATTTCTGTCTTAACTCAGGGAGGAGGGCTCCAGAGCAAACTAATTGATGCAGCAGCCAAATGGCTCGCTCACAACTTAAATGCCAGGAGCTCACAAAGAAGAATTTTTGCTCACAAAACTCCACATCGTAGAAGGCGCACTGGTCCCAATCCTGTGTAATAATCAGATGAGGGTAGGGTTGCCAACCTCCAGGTAGCACCTGGAGGTATCCCACTGCTACAATTGATCTCCAGACAGCCAAGATCAGTTCCCTCTGAGAAAAGGGCTGCTTTGGAGGGTGGACTCTGTGGCATTGCATACCCTGCTGCGGCCCCTTCCCTCCCCAAACCCCGCCCTCTCCTGGCTCCACCTCCCCAAGTCAACCCTGAGCTGGCAACCCTCAATGTGGACTTCCCCAGGAGCCCCAACGGCCCCCCACGCAGGCCCACTTCAAGCTTGATAACAAATGTGAGAGTTAGGAATCGGCCTATGTTTATGGGGGAAGGAGGGGTTTCTAAACAAAGTATTCCCCGTGGAGGAAAGCAAAAGTATTTATACCGTGAATCTGTAGGGTTAAGGCTTTTGTCTCCTGGCTGCGATTTGGGGTCTCCCTGTGAATATTGTTCCCTCCTCCCCGGAGCTGGCATCTGAGCCACGCAGCATCACTGTGACGAAGAACAGAAGGACTCTGAGCCCCGCTCGGGAATGGCAGCGAGTGCGGGAAGCTGAGCCACAGAAAAATGTGCCTCGTGACTGAATTGGACTACCTTCGTGAGTCACCTGACCTCAACCCAAGAGCCTGCCAGAGCTGGATTTAAAAAATAAAAAAAATCTGGCTTTATCGTTCCTCAGTTTTTTTACATTGCTGAGCTGCCCTTCCAAAAAAGGACAGGGGTCTTGACAAACAACATCTCCTATGGTCCTGGCAATGGACCCATTCTGCGTGCTCCAAGAACACACCATAAATACCTTTGTGGCTAAATAAGCCGCAGGGCCCTTTGTGACTTGTAATTAGAGGAACTGACAGCTTGTGTTTTCACACAATCTCTAAAACCTCTTATTTTATCGCAGGCACCAGCGCAGTGGAAGTAAGAACAAATGAATCAATAACACAGAGCTGAATTATGACAGTATACATTCCGTGGCTATCAAGAAACAGCTTTGCCCTGGCCTGGTGGGTTATCAGCCGCTATGTATCACTTGTGTTAATCGGGCACTGGGCTACAGAAAAGCCTGGGAGTTTTCCAAGGCTGTTTGACTTATGGGAAGACCGGTTTGGCTTCCAGGAAAAGGGAAGCATTTAGCTGCCTATTGACACTAATGGAGAAACACCAAATGTTAAATAGGGGCCAAGAGTCTTCTGGAAAACCCTAGGGCAGGAGAGGAGGGTGTGCGTTTTCCGGCCCTAGCAACAAGGGGAGTAGTCACAGTTTATTCCACATCTGTCCATATTTGCTGAAGAGTTCCCAAGTCTTGAGCTAAACTTCATGAGACATACTAGCAATGAGTTTCTTTATTACTGCTATTAAGAATCTGCAAACATTAGAACTGGGAGCAAATACTGAGGCATCCCTACCGAGTATTGCTCTTTGGTTTCTGGGTGTCTTACAGAAATGTATCAGTGCTGTTAAGCGTTTGCCCGGAAGTTCAGGGAGGTGCCAAACCTCTCCAATGCTACAGTAATACTCATCCTGCGTGTCTCTCTCTCTGTGTGTTCTAATTCCTTTCATAGGGTCCTCTTGTTTTGTATTCTGACAACATTTTCACTAAAGCAAAATCACACTACAATATTGCAACTTTTTTTGCTGTCACAGCTGACTTATGACAACCCCTCGTGGGGTTTTC
>NW_015182685.1:0-2029 GCF_001447785.1 Gekko japonicus
GAGTGACTTTATTGCTTTATAGAGGGCAACAGAAGTAATTAGTCCCAATTCCTTTTATTGCCATGCATAAAAAGTGTTACTTACGTTGATCTTAAGCAGCTTCTTTGGCTGGGTTTCTAACCCCCCCTCCCCAGTCTTGGGCAGCGACAGCTAATGCCCATAGCCATGGACTCCTCTTCTGGTTCCGCGTTGGAAGCTATCTAAGGGACTTGCACCCGTGTGCTACATGGGGGTCCCAATCAAGCCTCTTGCTCCTACCTCCCCTTCCCTGAGGGGGTGGAGGGTCTCTGTACGATTGTAGACCCTTTAGAAACCGAAAATGGTAGGAGTGCTGGAAGGCACGTCCTCTCTCACCGCGCTACAGTCTGATCTCACCAGGTCAGTTGTGATGTTGTGGGGGTGGTGCCCAATTTTTAAAAATTTATGCAATTGTCTAGCCACAGCCGTGCAGTACCGTTGTCCAGCAATCACCTTCCATTTAAATCCTTGTGGTTCAGGTTTTAGCATGGCTTTTATCCTCAGTTTCTCTTCTCCTTATACAAAGTGGCCAGTTAGCTCAGTGAGTTAAGTGTTGTACTCATCACACAACAGTTGTCTGTTCAAGCCCTGTGATGGGCAATTACAGTTTTGTTTTGTTTGTTTTTAAACTCAGGGATTGAGTTTAACTATAGGGAGTTTATTGTTAAACTTCGACTACTAGAAGTATAACATTTCAAGCCAAAGGAGCAGAGCAGAGACGGGCAGTGTCTGTTGTGAGTGAGTAAGTCTCTCTTACTCCCCTCCCAGACAAAACTCCTCAGGGTTAAAAGTTCTGTAAACTGGTGTGTGGACAAGGCTTCTCGTCCTGCAGACACTGAGCAAGGAGAGAGAGAGAAAAGCAGGCAGGGAATGAGAGAGGGGAGAAGTTGGGAGCTGCCACTGAACATGGCACTCCAGAGAAGCCCAGCCTTGTGCTTCTCTCCGCTGCTGCCCCCCAAGAGGGAGTGCAGCCACCCCAGGCGAAACCCAGCTCAGAGTGCCGCCCTGCCTCCTCTCACTTCTCTCTCAGCCCAAACTCTTCCAGGGTTAATCACCTATGGCACTTACAGGCTGCCACCTCTCAATCTCCTCACCAGCCCCCACCTCTCACCTGCCTGCCTGGAGATTCCCCCCCCCACATACCAAGTTGCCTTCTTGCCTCACAGAAAGTGCTGGGGAGGCAGCTGCAGCAACCTCTGGGCAGAGGTGGGGGACGGGAAGAGCCCAGCTGCTTGCCTTGGCACAGTTCCTGGAAGAGCCAGGAAGGCCCGGCTGCCCAGTTAGGCTAATCCATGGGAAATGAGTCATTCCACCATCACGAAAAGGGCAGGGATTCATGCTGAGGGCCATGGGACAGGTGGAAAGAAAGCAAATAGATGGGGGAGAGAAGTGAAAGACAGAAAGAAGGGAATGAAAGAAAGGGAAGTCAGGCTGCAAGGGAAGCAGCCTGGAGTGTGTGGGGAGGAACCAGCTCTTCAGCCTCTCCTTGCTTCCAGCTCCCACACACCTCAACAGAGATTGAGAGACAAAAAGAGAAAAAGACAGAAAGAAAGACAGAAAGAAAGACAGAAAGAAAGCCCCCACCCCTGACTTCAGGAGAAAGCGAGCCTAGGATCTTCTTTGCTGCTGGAGCAATGTGCTCTGTGCAGAGCAGAAGCTCCTGGGGCGTGCTTTCTCTTGCAGCCCATTTTAAACTGAACTGCAGGAGAAAGCGAGCCACTCACCGATACTGCTGGCAATGGGAGACCACAGAGGAGCACGAGCCATGTTGCTGGCCCGAGGCTTTCCCCCCACACTTCCCCCACCTCCATTCTTGCCTGGCTCCCCTCCCCAAATTCCATCCTCCTCACCAACTGGCGGCCAGGAGCACCATAAGGATGGCTGTGCGCAGCAGCTTCAGTGGGGAAGCGGCTTGGTTTTCAGATACAGCAGTTCCCAGGTCGCTCCACTCTGCTGGAAGGTGGGCGGCCAGGAGTGGTCCGCCTCTGTAGTTAGTGCAGGCGTGGGGGGA
>NW_015182686.1:0-2017 GCF_001447785.1 Gekko japonicus
TAGAGGAATCTATAAAATTTTCCATCATTGGGAATCCTCTGTAGTAGGGATTTCAACATCGCACAGGAAAAAATGTCCTGCCCCTTTAACAGACACAATTGGTGCATTCAGACGGGGCATTTGCAATGGTATTGGTGCCGGTTGGAATCGGTGTACTTACCAGCGTTCACACTGCGAACATCTGCCTTCCGTCCCTAACTGTTGCAAAGAGCTTTAAATCATTGTATTCTGCCACTAGGTCCCCAAGTGGTGGTATCCTGAGTGCAACAGTTGTAATCGCTTTACCCCCCATCTGATCGCTCTCCACCATTGTAGAGGCACTTCCGTTCGGAAGCCTGAGGCTTCCGATTTTCACCCGCCATTTTTTTTTTAGGTCGGCGATATGCACTTGGGCAAAGCTTCACCCCGGCATTTGTTTTTTTAAAAAAGAAAAGGTCCTTAGTTTAAGGTTTTGGAGGATTCCGGGGCCTCAGGGAGGCCAGTTTGGTCTTTAAACTTTAAAAGTAAGTCCTCTCTTCAGGGCATGCTTTTCAGGACGGGGTGTTTTGCGCATGTGTGAAGATCGCCATTCTGTGGATGGCTGCCTATGCGCATGCGCAAACCGAGTTTAAAAAAACACCACCGACACCCGCTGTGTGTGAACGGGCATACAGCAATGGGCTTCACAGACAGGAGGTAAGTGTGATCGCGTTTCAGCCGGCATAAACTGCACCGATTCCAACCTATCCAAATCTTCCATCCTCTTACAGCACAGTTTCTGAATCCTACTTTTCCATGAAATTTACTTTTATTTGATCATAACTCACTGTTTTCAAGTGGGGAATTCCAGCATTCAAGGTTACTTTCCTGCCATACAGCCATCTTTGTGTGTCGTCATCACCCTCAGTGGTGCATGTGAGCTGCGCCTACCGCCTTTCCCTCCACTCGCAGTTGTCCGGAAACATCCTCAATTATTATTTTTTTAAGTTTATTGATAATGTTATAATGAAATACTAACCAATACAATGTAGCAGTGATTACCCCTTTAAAATACCAGCTGCACGGACAGGATTGCTTGTAGAACATGGGGTCATAATTCTGAGAGCCAAAGGATGCTGCCAGGAGGTTTCAAACCCTCAGGCACCCCGAGTTTGTATGTTATATATGACATAATTTTTCCAAAAAGCATACCAGCTTGTGACTGTGAGGTACATTGAACAGGAGAAATGGGAGAGTGATCAGCCCTTGCACTCCAAGCATTCCTGTATCTGTCATGTCCACTGATGCTATTTGAAAGACAACTGCAAAGAACTGCAGCACAATAGAGAAATTAGGCAAGGGTCATAATAGAACCCTGTGGCAAGCTTAAAATTTAAATGGAGCAGAAATCTGCCCCCCCCCCAGGGGGAATTTCAGTAGCCAGTCAGCACCGGCAAGTCATGCCTACAACATTTACTGTCTCTGCATTTTTTAAAAAATGTGATTGCATCATAATGCAACTGCACGCGCACAATTTTTTTTTAAAGGGGCTGATCCTTGGATGATGCAATGTGTGATGGGATGAGGGATGGCCCACTTCAGAACTGATTGTGGAACAGGCACAGTGGATGGAATACAGAGAAATGGTGAAGAAGCAGGCCTATCGTGGAACAAAGTGAAGCCAAATCGAATCTGCAGGTGGAAATTCAAACCAACGGGAAGACCATACTGCAGAGAAGGTCCATGTAACGAGAGAGTTGGTGAATCAGATGCAGCTGATAGAAGGTGCTCATGACCATCATGCTAATCTGCTTTTCAAACAGCAAGGCAGGATCCATTAGCAACCCCAAACAACTTTCTCTGAAAAAGCCAACATTACTCCATCTAGGAAAAGTGGATTCAGTCCCTCTAGAATATCAAACCTTCCCAACCAGAATTACGTCTGTCATCTGGATTCAGATTCAGTATCTTCTGCCTTGGCCACCTGACCACAGCCTCAAAACACAAGTTCAGCATCAAGAGGGATGCATCTGGAGGCTTGGATAATTAAATATAGAGC
>NW_015182687.1:0-2164 GCF_001447785.1 Gekko japonicus
GGCACCAGGTGAGCCTCAAGTGGAAGAGAATTCGGCAAGCCAGACGCCACCACTAGAAAAGTTCAGTCTCTGTAGGTGGGAACTCAGAGACCAGAACTTGTGAGGTGGATCTCGGCTGGCAGGCTGGAGCGTTTGGGTAGGAGGCAATTCTCCAAGTACCCTGGTCTCAGGACATTAAAGGTAAGAGCCAGCACTTTGAATTGCACAAGAAACAAAAAGGCACTCAGTGCCGATTCTTCACCCAAGGAGTGATAACAACCCTGACAGAAGCAGGCTGCCACATTTTGAACCAGCATTTTGGACCACAGTTTTCAAAGGCAGACCCATGTAGAAAATTTCACAAAATCACATTTGGTATGGTGGGGTTGTCCAGAGGAGATATTTTCAGGAGGGGACAGGGGATTTTTCCAGGAGTGAAAATGGTGACTGGATGAAGCAGAGAAGAAAAGCGAGGAGTGTAATCAGGGAAGGGAGGGAGAAAGGGGACGTGAAAGCAGGGGAAAGCAAACGAAAGTAGCAGGGGGGAGTGACGGGGAAAAGCAGTGCAAGAAGGAGAAAGTAAAAGGAAGAAAAAGTGGCCACTGGAGTGGATTGGTGACGAGGGAGTCAAAGCAAGGAGTGAAGGGAACGTTGCAAAAACAGCAACTGGGTGGAAGAACGAGGGGGGAGCTGGGAGTAAAAGGAGGAGGAGAAAGTGAAAATGGTAACTGGGAGAAGGAAGAAAAGGGGAGTGACAGTGATGAGTGGGGGGCAACAAAAGGGGCTAACTGTTGGCCAATGGAGGACAGATGAAATTTCCTTCCCTGAAATTTCTGTGGTTCCTTCACTTTTAACCTATAAAGCCCTTCAGGTCCCTCTGATCTCCCAGACCATCTCTCCCAGTATAGTCCAGCACAACAGCTCCATTCCTCATATCAAGACTGGCTTAAGGTACCAAAAGTGCCTTAAATAAGAATTACATAAACCAGTGAGAACACAAGTCGGCAGGGGCTCAGCCAACGGGTGCAGCCCTTCCCCCTCCTTCCATGTGCTCATTCTACACACAGACACACAGAGAATAAGTATACAGTGATGGGGTTCCATTCCTTTCCTTCTCAAGCCCCCACATATCTTATGTAATAAGAAAGAGCAGAAAGATGGACGTCCGCTGACTACCATCTTGTTCTTTAACAACATGCTGCGTTTAGCTAACTAAGACTGTCCTGAGCTTCTGTAAATGGATAAAATGGTATGATATCTGAATGAATCTGGGGGGCATCAAGGGGGATTAAGCTTGCGGTAAGAGCCACTTGCACATGCCCCATCTGGAGCTTGGATGCACAGCTGCCGAGAGCGGTCGCTTGTGCCCACTCCCTCTGGGGCTTCGACAGCCAGCCTTCAGCGATGCTTCCCTCTCTTCTCACACAGGGCAAGGGCTCCCCCTTGCTCGGCCCTGGCAGGGGAGCATCTGGAGGTGGCTGTGTCAGATATAGAACATAGGTTCCATATCTGATATTGTTTGCTATAAGATTGTAGTCTATGACATACTTCGTTAAATGCCTATATTTCAGCTTCTAAGTCTGCAGGACTAAGAAACAGCTAACTTGCATTTTCAGCTCTCCCTGAAACTATGTATTCAGCAACTTTAGCCTGCAATTTCTTAAGTCTGTTTAGAGTTAGAGAATGCTTGCAAATGCATGTGGGAAATGTGTGTGTGTGCGCGCGCACCCACCCACACATATACAGCAGAAGTAATAGCTGGGCTGACTAAACACCAAGGCACACGGAACGCTATTACCTTCCCACTGAAGTGGTACCTATTTATCTACTTGCAATTTCTTGCTTTCGAACTGCTAGGTTGGCAGGAGCTGGAACTAGAGATGGGAGCTCACGCCATCATGCGGCACCTGGGTCTCGAACTGCTGAACTATCGACCTTCCACAGCCTGCAGTTCAGCATCTTAAGCACTTGAGCATCCTACTCCCAGCCTATTCTGACATGGCACAATTAAAATTCTGGAACTTCTTGTAAGCAAAGCCTCCCCCTGCCAGTATTGCAAGAGGAGAAGTTACCCTGAAAGGGGATAGAAGAGGAACAACAGAGACGGTTGGAGCTGAGGACCCTGGTCAACAAGGACTGAGGTCAACAAGGTCTGAGGGTGATTCCACAATAGGCCTTAAATCCT
>NW_015182688.1:0-1949 GCF_001447785.1 Gekko japonicus
TGAATGGTAGGCATCTTTTAAGGGGGAAGGCATCTGGGGTTTGCCGTTTTATTTTTGGTTTTAGCCAGAGACGTTTTAAACTATTATTGTAAGCCACTTTGAACCATGAGGAAAGGCAGGATATTAATTAATTAATTAATTAGTTAGTTAATAAAATTCATACTAGCACAATGTTGAAACTATAGAGCAAATGAATAACTAACTAAATTATACTTTTGTTGTTAAAACAAATTGGCACCTTGTATTAACAAGCCACAGTGTTTAAACGTTCTTAATAGAAACATAAAGCTGAAACAGAACACAGTGTCATAAATGCTAACTCTGTCGTACTTAAACAGACAACTTAATGATGTAATGGTAACCCCCCATTTATGTATATATGTTTGTTTGTGTTATATGTGTTGTCGAAGGCTTTCACGGCCAGAGTTCACTAGTTGCTGTAGATTTTCCGGGTTGTGTGGCTGTGGTCTTGGCATTGTAGAACCTGACATTTCGCCAGTAACTGTATCTGGCATCCTCAGAGATATAACACAGAAAGATGGAGTACTCTCTGTGTCAAGGTGAGAAGAAAATGGTAGGCAGGTAATTTATATCTACTCCAGAAGGTGGGATGTTTGTTTGTTTTGTTTGTCATTTATAAAATTAAGAAATAGAGAAAAAATAAATACTAACTCTGTCCATGTTAAACAAAATTATTTTTGTTGTTGATGCAACATTTAGTGCTCTGTTGAAGCCATTCTACATGTCAGTGACCTTTCTGTGGACTTCAGTTTGCAACACTGTGATCTGTTGTGCTGTGAATGAAAACATCAAAAATATTCTTGCTCATATGATACTTAGGATGGCAACAACCTCAGGTACTTCAGCTGAGAGACTGTGGGATGAGGTTTTTGACAAGAGAGGTAAAATAAAAATATGATCTGTTGACAGCTAAAGAAGAGATGCCCACAAATTGTTAAGCTTTGTAATATTTATTGCGTGAATGCAGTACATTAAAGTTTGGTATGTTTTATGTGACTGACTGAGCCGATCAACCTTTCATTATGATGAAAGAGTTGTGTTCTCCGTGCTTTTTTCCTAGCAAAAACACCTATGCAATAGTCATATTCAGGTCCCAGGTTACGTTTCTCATCCCTAACAACTTTCCAATAACTGATTTGTGGACTGTATAATAATAATGGCTTCATGGGCAAAAAATGTATCATTTGTAATTTACAGTGCAAATGAGAGTGGCTGGCTGGCTGGTGCCGTATTTGTCTGGAGCTCATCAATGACTTATAATTCATTTTACCTGATCACCATGTGTGTTAGTTGCTAAGCAGCTAAACCTGTTATGCAGATGCTACCAGATGGGTGTAATCAAGTTAAGTTGCATTTATAGCATCCAATATTGCTGCTGTGTGTCACATTAGAGAACCTTACAACAGCTATGTTTTGCATTCTGGCCCTTGGCAAGGCCATTCATAGTTTTCAAATGTCATGAAACTGGACATTTTGGTCAAGACATTTCAAGTTTGTTGAGGCCACTAATACATTCTGATTCCAAAATAACCCATCACACTTCAGATCCATCAAACGTTTTCCCAGATCATTTCACAAAGGGCAGGGTATGAGAAAATGTTTTCTTGCTTTCTTTAAGATACTTACATACCAAGCCTGAATGCTCCCTAGAAGCTAAAATGACCAAACTGAGGCTCTCCTACTTTGGTCACATTATAAGAAGACAAGAGTCACTGGGAAAGATAATCATGCTAGGAAAAGTTGAAGGCAGCAAGAGAAGAGGACGACCCAACATGAGATGGGTTGACTCAATCAAGGAAGCCGTGGCCCTCAGTTTGCAAGACCTGGGCAAGGCTGCTAATGGTATAATGTTTTGGGGGTCATTAATTCACAGAAGAAGAGTAGGCTTTTATGCCACACTTTTCTCTACCTTAAAGAGTCCCAAAGTG
>NW_015182689.1:0-2104 GCF_001447785.1 Gekko japonicus
GGTGATAGATTGGCTCCCTTCATGGAGGCATGGTTAGGGTGACCTCTGATGTGTGAGCTCTCAGCATAGAATCATAGAATCATAGATCACAGAATTGGAAGGGGCCATACAGGCCATCTAGTCCAACCCCCTGCTTGATGCAGGATCAGCCTAGAGCATCCCTGCCAAGTGTATGTCCAGCCACTGTTTAAAGACTGCCAGTGAGGGGGAGCTCACCACCTCCCCTAGGCAGCTGATTCCACTTTTGCACAACTCTTCCTGTAAAAAGGTTTTCCCTAATATCCAGTCAGTACCTTCCTGTCCGTAATTTAAACCCATTATTGCGAGTCCTGTCCTCTGCTGCCAACAGGAACAGCTCCCTGCCCTCCTCTAAGTGACAGCCCTTCAAATACTTAAAGAGAACAATCATGTCCTCCCTTAACCTCCTCTTCTCCAGACTAAACATCCCCAAGTTCCTCAGCCTTTCCTCATAGGGCTCTGCTTGATAAAAGAAGGAAATAAGGTTGGTCTGGTATCACCTGTTGGGGACAAATCCATGCTGACTTCCCTAGATCACCAAGCTGTCCTTTAAATGCTCACAGATTGATCCCTTTAAAATCTGCTCCATCTTCCCTTGGACAGAGGTCAGACTGACTGGCCTGTAGTTTCCTGGGTCATCCCTCCTCCCTTTTTTGAAAATTGGGATAACAGCTGCCCTCCTCCAGTCTTGTGGCACATCTCCCATCCTTATTCAATTGAGTTATAGGTTGGAATTTTCTTCTCCTCCCCTTATTTGGTGTAGTGGTTAAGTGCATGGATTCTAATCTGGGAGAACCAGATTTGATTCCCCACTCCTTAACTTGCACCTGCTTGGATGACCTTGGGCAAGCCATAGTTCTGATAAGAGCTGTCCTTGAAAAACAACAGTTTCTGTCAAGAGTTCTCTCAGCCCAACCTAACTTACAGGGTGTCTGTTGTGGGGAAGGGAAGGGAAAGGAGTTTGTAAACCACTCTACCTTTGGGTAGTGAAGGGCGGGGTATAAATCCAATCTCTTCTTCTTGTTGTTGTTCTGCCCCAATGGGCGACACAGGTCCATCTCCAGTGGGCTTAAGCCAAGCCTTACAGCCCCTTGAGTTGGCTATTGAGTTGGTTATGGGAAAACATCCCTTGCAGTTTCCTTGCAGGTGGCCAGCTGTATTGGTCTGAAGCAGTAGAACAAATTTAGAGTTCAGTGGTACCTTTATGACCAACAAAGTTTTATTCAAGGTATGAGCTTTCATGTGCATGCACACCTTTTCAAATTCTCATCTAGGATGTTTGTAGTCCAGAAAAAGGAGGGAGGGGTTGGTCCATCCTGGACTTAAGAGCCCTAAATAAGTTTCTAAGTGTTCAGAAGTTTTGTATGGTTTCTATTGTAACTTTATTACAGTTATTAAAGTTGAATTCTTGGTTTATAGTCTTAGATCTCAAGGATGTCTATTTTCATACTACTATGTTCCCTGAACATCTCAAGTACCTTCACTTCTACTGTGAAAGACAGCTCTTCCAATATATTGTTCTCCACTTTGGCCTTGCTACAGCGCCCAGGGTGTTTTCCATGTGTATGGCCCCAGTGGTGGCAAATCTCCACCTTCAAGGCTGCAGCTTTTTCCCATATCTTGATGACTGGCTCCTGGTAGCTGATTCTAGAGAGGACGCTATTCAACAAATGGACTTGTTCTTGGAGACATGTCAGTCCCTTGGCCTCATAAAAAATTGGGAAAAGTCCAAGTTAGAGCCCTCCCAGAAAGTGCAGTTCATTGAAGCTGCCTTGGACTTCACCCTAGGTAAGGGTTTTCTTTCCCCGGAATGGATTCGTAATATTGTGGCCCTGGTTCAAAGTTCCAACATAAACATATTTAGTCTGCCTGTCAGATTTTGTGTATGTAGGGATATATGGCAGCAACTACTGTGGTCCTGCCAAATGCACACCTTCATATGAGGCCTTTACAACTTTGGTTTTTAGGGTTTTTTAGGCCATACCTTCACCACCTGGATATGAATGCTACCATACACGCCATCCATATTCCTGGCATCCTGAAAGTATAGGTGGGCAGACTCAGCAGGATGAGAACCGTGTCCCAC
>NW_015182690.1:0-1900 GCF_001447785.1 Gekko japonicus
GCCACCTGGCTGGCAGCAGGCAAAAGCCCACAAAAATGGGGGAGCCCACCCCGAACTGGGGAATGGTAACCCTAAATATTTTTCCCCACCAACAGCTGGGCAGGACACAGCCCAATCCAACCTCTGGGGAAGCTGTGATCAACCACCAAGTGTGCATCACCACAAATTACCCTCCTTTCTGCTGAGGACTGTGGCAACCTGATTTGAGGCCTCAGATACCAACATGACTCACAAATATGCAGCTCCTCCAGCATGACTATAGCACACCACCACCAGCCTGGAGACTGCAGCTGCAGATAAGGTCATGGTGGGATCAGCATCAGAAGTGTGGTTGGGGTGGGGGAAGTGTAGTTGGCTTTGTTCACCAGAAATGCTGCAGCCAACAGATGGATCCAAGTTAAATTAGGATATCCCTGAGTTGAAATAAAGCCTGATATTAGCCATTTGGGGTCAGCTTAGAGATAACCCAAGCACCCCTGGAGTTCTGAGAGTAACAACAAAATTATTTTCTGATATTTGGGGAATATTTCAGATTTTGAGGTGGGCAAGTTCACTGGCATAGCTATTGGGTGATGTCTTGTGAGACTCTGGAGACTCCATGACCACCATTTCCCTTCTTATTTTCTGCCACACAGAAAGCAAGCTCTGCACTACACTACAACTGGTAAGAAACTGAAAATGGCACTTCTCTGTGGACTGCAATGCCTACTTTAACGCTGGTGTTCAAAGGTCCTGCCCTCAGGTGTTGTGTGTGCAGGTAACCCACACACAGCCTGATGGTGGCCACAAGTTGTTTCTCTGATCTGTTATTGGGCCATCACATCACCTGCATAACAAGAGTCAGTTCCCATCCTGAAATAAAACAACAACCCACTGTAACATGTCCTGCACTATTATCCTGCACTATTTTTGTGTAACATGCCAATCCACTGCAACAACAACAATAAAAGCATATGTTCAACCAACCCCCCCAAAAACCCTAGCAAACAAAACAAAAATCCTACTGCCGAATATTTAAATTATTGCACTATCACTAGCCTAATAGTAATTAAAGTAATCAACCTGGGTGAAGGGGGACACTAAAGGTAACCTGTGGTGAATGGGAATACTAAAACCAACAGTGGGAAAAGGCAAGGGGGGGGGAGAGACATGAAATTGTGTGTGCTGATGTGACAGACTGCACTTTAAAAACCAGGTTCCTAGTGCAGCAGAATCAGAGATATGGTAGGTGAAAGGTTAACACTCCACTGGAATGAAGAGCTTTGAGCTGCTCCTTGTCTCTGACTCGCCAGCACTAGCTGAGAAAACCTATATGATCAACCAAGTGCTGAAGAGAGGGCAGTTTGTTTCATTCCATTCCTGAGGTTCTGTCAGTTGGAATCAGTCTGAAGTCAGTCAGTTGGTTTCTGACAGAGTTTGGAGTCAGGGAGTCTGACAGGAATAGTCAGACATGTTCACCTTAGAGTGGAGGGAAAAACTCCTTTGCCTTAACTGTAGTATTCCTATTCTGAGGAAGAATTCATTAACAGAATTCAGAGACTAAGTGTCAGCCTATGCTGAAGTATGCTTTACACATACACTAGAACTGGGATGGTGATTTGGCAAGAGTGATTGGGTAGTATGCTGAAACACCCTTTCAAGCCAAAAGAAACACGATTATATCTTCTGTGGAGAAGATTAATTCCTGCTTGATTTCTCTGGGGTTTTGTCTCTGAGGAGGACTTCAAGGTCTGAGGTGAAGGGAAAATGGTTTTAGACAACTCAAGAGACAGAAATAAACTTTAGTTTCAAGAAAGGAGCAAGTTAGGTGCTCAAAGAAAGGGACCCACTCCAGGAAAACTGCACTGTCATAGGAAACTGTCTGAAGAAAAATTATTGCTGTAACTAAAATACTAAGTAA
>NW_015182691.1:0-1955 GCF_001447785.1 Gekko japonicus
GAAATTACCCCGGGAGAAGGCATGTGTTGGTAATTGAGGAGTCCCTATTGAGAGGGGTAGAAGCTAAAGTGTGCCAACCAGACTTGTTGTCCTGAGAGGTATGCTATCTACTGGGATTATTATCCCTTCTTGCTCATTTACGTGGAAACAAATGATACTGCCCGGCACAGCCCAGAACATATTAAAAGAGACTATGTGGCTCTGGGTAAAAAGGTGAAGGAATTGGGAGTGCAGCTTGTATTCTCATCAGTTCTTCCTGTCAAAGGCCATGGCTTAGGAAGGGAAAGAAGAATACTACAGATAATGACTGGCTACGTAGATGGTGTCATCAGGAAAGGTTTGGATTTTTGGACCATGGCTTATGCTTTTGAGATGAAGCTCTTCTATTAGGAGATGGTTTGTACCTCACGAGGGTAGGAAAAAATGTGTTTGGAAACAGCCTTGCAAACCTAATAAGGAGAGCTTTAAACGAAATACTGTGGGGGAGCGAGAGAAAAATGCAAAGCCCAGTATGATGCAAATAACTGGAGATAAGAACTCTAAAGTTTTGCAAAGAGTAGCATGTATGCTAGATAACATTAACTCACATGTAAGTACAAATATGAAAACCTCAGGGTGCATAAAACATGGATTCTGATGTCTCTACACTAATGCGCAGAGTATGGGAAACAAACAGGAGGAACTTGAATTCCTAATACAGGAAGGGGACTATGTCCTAATAGGCGTTACTGAAACTGGTGGGATGACACTCACAATTGGAATATTAGGATTGAGGGGTATAAGTTATTTAAGACAAATAAGGAAGGGTGGAGGAGTTGCATTATATGTAAAGGATGTATATACGTGTGAGGAAATATGTGACTCTGAGTATGAAAGTCCAGTTGAGAGTCTCTGGGTAAAAATAAAAGGAGTAAGAAATAATACTGATTCATCATGGGGGTCTGCTATAGACCACCAAACCAGGCAGAGGATCTGGATGAGACACTCCTAGAACAGATTACAAAGTTCTCAAAGAGACGGGACACGGTGGTCATGGGATACTTCAATTACTCAAAAATCTGTTGGAAGTCCAACTCTGTAAAAAATGAATGGTTCAATGAATTCCTGACTTGTCTTGCTGACAACTTCATTTTCCAGAAAGTGGAGAGAGAAACAAGGGGTTCTGCTATCTTCGACTTGATTCTTACTAACAAGGAAGAACTGGTTGATGAGGTGAAAGTAACGGGCACCCTGGGTAGTAGCAATCATGTAATTTTGGAATGTACAGTCTTGGGAAAGGTAAAAGCTATACATAGCCCAACATGTAGGTTGAATCTCAGAACACAAAATTTTGACAAACTTAAAGTTATGCTGGGTAGTATCCCATGGTCAGAAATACTTAAGGAGAAGGGAGTTCAAGAGGGATGGGAGTTTCTTACTGAAGGCACATCACAAACAATTCCTATGAGAAGGAAAAATTGGAGGAGCCTAAAGAAGCCAAGGTGGCTCCATAAACAGCTTTCTAAAGACTTGAGAAATAAAAAAGACCCATTCAGAAAGTGGAGGGAGGGCCTTATAACCAAGGATGAATATAAACAAATAACCAGTGCTTGCAGAGAGAGAGTTGGGAAAGCTTAGGCTAGTGAGAGATGCTTAAAAAAAAAAGGTTCTTATGTTCAAAGTAGGAAAAAGAGCAAGGACATGGTAGGCCCATTGCGGGGACAGGAAAGAGAAATTCTAACAGGTGATGAAGAGAGGGCAGAACTGCTCAATTCCTACTTTTCCTCAGTCTTCTCTTGCAAGGGAAATGGTGCTCAATATGGCAAAAACAGAACACATGATGAGGGAAGGGAGTTGTAGCCTAGGATTGGCATAGGGGTAGTACATTAGCGCCTACTTTCTTTAAATGAAACTAACTCCTCAGGGGCAGATGAACTGCATCCAAGAGTACTGAAAGAACTTGCGGATGTAATTTC
>NW_015182692.1:0-2279 GCF_001447785.1 Gekko japonicus
ACTTTAAAATTAAGAATACCCTAACACATCCTTTGGGCAAGGGATCACCAGGAGATGATGACTCTCAGAGCCTAACACTCTCCGAGGCTTATATGGGTATGTTGGTCCCAGGCAGTATAAGGCTTTGAAGGTAATAACCAGCGCCTTGAAGCGGATCCAGTACTCAACTGGCAGCCAATGCAGCTGACAGAGCACATGACGAATGTGAACCCGCACAGGCCCAGAGGTCATTTCAGGGGGGAACGCGGGGGAACGCAGTTCCCCCGGGTGAGGTGCAGGGGGGTGGGGCACATGACAAAGCTCCGCCCCCTGCTTCCGGACGAAGCCCTGCCCCCCATTTCCGGCCCTCATTCATCCAGGAGGAGGCAGGAGAAGAGGGAGGGTAAGTTGCTTCCTCCCCGCCTCTCCCCACCCCTGCCTGCCTGGGGCCAGGGAGGGCCTTGGCGGGGCTTCCTCGCACTCCCCGCCGGGCCCCTGATGTCAGGGGGTGTGGCATATGCTAATGAGTTATGCTAATGAGTTCCCCTGGCTCTTTTTCTACGAAATGACCCCTGCACAGGCCTCAGTGTCAGCAGGCGTGCCGCCACATTCTATACCAGCTGTAATTTTCGGATCACCTTCAAGGGTAAGCCTGCGTAGAGCAAGTTGCAGTAATCAACTCCGGCACCCTGGCTCACGAGTGGACAACCAGTTCCTCTGGAGGTCTAAGAAGAGGGCAGGGAGGCCGAGGCCTTCCCCTGACGTTGCCTCCAGGATAGGGTTGCCAGCCTCCAGGTGGTACCTGGAGAGCTCCCCCAATTCCAGTTGATCTCCGGATGACCAAGATCAGTTCTTCTGGACCAAATGGCTGCTTTGGAGGATGGACTCTACAGCATTCTACCCTACTGAGGCCCCTCCCCAAACCCTGCCCTCTTCAGGCTCCACCCCCAAAATCTCCAGGTATTTCCCAACACAGAGCAGGCAACTCTACTCCAGGCACTGGGATTTAGAAGTTGACTGCCTCTGAATGTGGAGGGTCCCTGTAGTCATCCGTAGCTGTTGATGGACCTGTCTTCTATAGGTTTCCCTTGCTCGAAAGCCAGTCGAATCCGACTCTAGGGCTGCGGTGCTCATCTCCGTTTCCAAGCCGAAGAGCCAGCACTGTCCAAAGACGTTTCCATGGTCATGTGGCCAGTGTGACTAGACGCCGAGGTGCACGGAACGCTGTTACCTTCCCACCGAAGCGGTACCTATTTATCTACTTGCAGTTTCTTGCTTTCAACCTGCTAGGTTGGCAGGAGCTGGGGCCAGAGACGGGAGCTCACTCCGTCATGCGGCACTCAGGTCTCGAACTGCTGAACTACTGACCTTCCGGTCTGCAGTTCAGCATCTTAACCACTTGAGCCACCGCAGCCTCTTTTTTCCATAACCCCTTTAAAAGCATTATGGCTGTCACTACATCCGCTCGGAAGTGAATTCCACAATTAATCACTCAAGAAGCATTTCCTTCTGTTTGTCCTATATCTATTGCCCATCAAGTTCTTGTATTATGGGAGAGAAAAGCTCTCTATCCACCTTCCACCTCCTTCTTTTATTCTTTTTCTCTCTCTCTGCATGCCTCTTATGCTCCTGAAACCCTTCCAACAGGCAGAAATTCAGGAGATGAAGCTTTTTCATAACTGCATGTCAAGAAAAGTGGGACCTGTTGGTCTAGCAACAGGAGGGCAACAGCCTGAAGCAGCAACTTGTAAGAAATTCTAAGATGTACAGAGATTTATCAACACTAGGCCGGGTCCCAGATTTGTCAAGGAAAAAAACATATATGATGTTGCTGATTTCTGTGAGCTGGACAGGGTGAAGAAAATCAATTTTTCCAGATGCACTGAGAACTCAGATAGTTTTAGTAAATCCATGTGTTCCAGCCCTAGGTGTTGACTGGTACCTAGTGATTCTTCTACTTGCTTTAAAGGCACAAGGAGAGGAACAATTTTAAAAGCTGTCATTCCTGTTCACTGCTGAGTTTTTTCAACAAATCGCCTGTATGCAGCTGGCTGAAGCGGGAAGGAATTGCGTCTCAGGCACGTCTTTTTTTAGAAATTAAATTCTGTAGGACTGGAGAACAAAGCACATTTGGATATTTTGGCAATACATTTCGCCTACATTCAGCGCTAAGTTTAGGCTTCAGTTATGACGCAGTCCAGCAAACCAGAGAGATCCCAAGAACATGTTGGAATAATGACAACACGCACTAGAAATGGAAGTATAAAATGTCTGTTCCAGACCAGGCAGATTGTGTGTGA
>NW_015182693.1:0-2029 GCF_001447785.1 Gekko japonicus
GAATCACTAGTCTCTTTGGTGCCTGAAAAGACTTCCATTCTTTAAAAGCAGTGTGCAAGACATAGAAGTGAATAAAAAACTTAAAAGAAAAATCCTTTATTGGGGATTGAAGGAACTCAGGACACAATGTGGGATTGTTATCTACATACTAAAGGCTGTTGATGAATGGAGGTCAAAAATCAAAGCAGTGATAATTACGGATCATGTATTTTTTTTAACTTCATTCTTTGGATCTGCAATAATCTTGTGGACTGTATTTAGCTATCACAAAAATCTCAGATAATATGCATCATGATTTAACTCTACAAAATGTGACACAAGTGGTGCCTCCATACTCTTATTTCTTATCTGGGACTTATGTTCCAAGATGCTTGTTTTTATGCAGCATCTAGTGACCCTGACATATATTAAACCACAGGACACACTATTAAATAAATTACATTTTCATGCTGCAGTTAGCAAATGTACATAATGTACATTACAGTGCAGCCACCATGCTCAGGTGTAAACCATGCTGAGCCAGTTTGGTGTAATGGGTACGAGTGTGGACTCTAATCAGGGAGAACCCGGTTTCATCACCCACTCCTTCATATGCAGCTGTTGGTGTGACCTTGGGTCAGTCATTAATTCTTTCAAGGTGTTCTCTCAACGGCAATTCTTGAAAGTGCTCTCTGCCCCACCTACCTCAAAGGGTGTCTGTTGCGGGGTGGAAGAAAAAGGAAAGGGATTGTAAGCTGCTCCAAGACTCTTTTGGCTTATGAAGGGCAAGGTATAAATCCAATATTTTCTTCTTGTTGTTTGGTGTAGTGGTTAAGTGTGCGGACGCTAATCTGGGAGAACCAGGTTTGATTCCTTACTCCTTCACTTGCAGCTGCTGGATGACCTTGGGCAAGCCATAGTTCTGTCAGAGCAGTTCCCTCAAGGACAGTTCTCTCAGAGCTCTCTCAGCCCCACCTACCTCACAGGGTGTCTGTTGTGGGGGAGGGGGAGGGAAAGGAGTTTGTAAGCCACTCTGAGACTCCGAGTGAAGGGTGGGGTATAAATCCAATCACTTCTCTTCTTGTTGTAATTCCAATGCCAAAGGGCAAGCAACACATCTACCACACATATAATGCCCCACTGGATCCTGCCTATCCCTAACCTTATGGGTAATGTCAGAATGTACCACTATATCTCTAATGTTTTTAGTTCTCCTAAAGCCTACAAAAGGAGGAACATCACATCCTGGAATCTCTTCTAAGAAGCCCAATACTTCATAATTATCTTCTTAATAGAATTCAATAATGGAGTGTACTGGAATGCACATAAAATACTACTTTGCTCAGATGAAGGACATTCACAAACCAAACTTCTCCTACTCACATTTCTAGCACTTAAGTTAGCCTCCTGTATCACATTAACAGGGCAACCCCTACTTATAAACTGAGATGCCAATTCCTTGCAATCACTATCCATATCCCTCCAGTTTGTGCAATTTCTTTTCAACCGAAAGAATTGTCTATTGGGCAAACTGAGCCTCAGTTGAATTGGAATCAACGATCTGTAGTGGAGGTATGGATTTCTATCTGTTGGTTTCCTAAATGTATGTACCACTAACACATCCCCATTTGTCCTATATACCAATGTTTCAAAAAATGCACTAGAACCCGTGTCATACTTCCAGGGGGGGGGGGGACTAATATTCCTATGGACAAAATTCATCCACCTACAAAAATCCTCAACCTGTTCTCTACTCCTAAAGACAATAAAAACACCATCAATTATCTCTTGTAGATAAGTATTTCTTCATGAAAGGGGATATGAACTGGATGAAATATGATCTCTTTCTTAAGTGAAGACAGATATAATGGAAGTAATGGCTATGGAGCAGTCACTTAAGGATTCTTGTTCAGTGAATGTATTTGACAATCATATGGAGATTAGTGTTAGGAATTTTGAATGTAAAGTTAAGGAGCTGAAAAAATTTAATTGTGACCTTAGAGATTATGCACAGGGCAAGCTGTACAATTGGTAGTCAGCTTCTACAGCC
>NW_015182694.1:0-2053 GCF_001447785.1 Gekko japonicus
GAGTGGGAGAAGGCTCAGCAGGCCCACGCGGCTCGCTGCCAGTGCGGTGGCAGGGGAGAAGGATTGGCAGGGCAGGCAGCTGAGAGCCATGTGGGCCTTGCCATCAATGCAAGGGTGTTGGGGGGGGAGAAGGATTGGCAGGCCTGGGCCTCGCCGTTGGTGCGGGGGGGGCAGGGCGAAGGCTCACCTGCGACTGCTTCCTCCTCCTCCTCCACGTGGAGCTCCCCCCCCATGAGTATCGCGGGTAACCGCTTCTTGTGCTTATCTAATTCCCTCTTGAAGCTGTCCATGCTTGTAGCCGCCACCACCTTCTGTGGCAGTGAATTCCATGTGTTAATCACTCTTTGGGTGAAGAAGTACTTCCTTTTATCCGTTCTAACCAGACTGCTTAGCAATTTCATGTAGTGCCCACAGGTTCTTGTATTGCGAGAAACGGAGAAAAGGACTTCTTTCTTTGCCTGCTCCATCCCATGCATAAGAGTCACCACTCTAAAGAGGACACTGGCATGTTCTCTGCTACTGTAGAAGGCCACACTGGGTCTAATGGACATTAGCTACCAACTCTGAGTTGGAAAATTCCAGGATAATTCGGAGTGAGCTTGGAGAAGGCAGGGTTTGGGGAAGGACTGGACTTCAGTGGGGTACACTGCCATAGACACCAAAGCTGCCATTTTTCTGCAGGGAAACTGAGCTCTGTAGTCTGGAGATGAGCTGCAATTATGGAAGATCTTGAGGCCTCACTTGGAAGCTGACAACCTACGTTAGGAGAAACTCAGGAACAGTACACATGAATCTGCCTTATACTGAATCAGACCCTTGGTCCATCTAGGTTAGTATTGTCTACTCAGACTGGCTGCATCTCTACAGTGTCTCATACAGAGGTCTTTCACATTACCCACAGCCTGATCTTTTAACAGGAGAAGCCAGGGATTGAACCTGGGACCTTCTGCATGCTAAGCAGATGCTCTACCACTGAGCCACAGGCCCTCCCGGTAAAAACTCTTCAACAATGAACCCAATTTACCCCAGGCAGGCAGGTGGATTCTCCCTCACTGGAGGTCTTCCAGAAGAGGCTGGAGAACCAACTGTCGGGGGTGCTCTAGTTTTGGATTTCCTGCATTGAATTGGGAGGTTGGACTAGCTGGCCTCTCAGGACCTTTCCAACCCTAGGAATAACACCTTTATGACTCCATATTCTTAAAAATAGTAGTCTCTCTCCAGCAGACTTTCTGTATAATGAACCAACAGGACATTTGGTGAGTACTGAGTAGGGATGGGCACGAACTGGCTGATGAACTCAAGTTCGTTATGAATTTTGGCTGGTTCATGTTTTGCGAAGTGATGTACGCAAACTGAAGAGCCGCCACGAACTTCCACGAATTTTGATGCCATTTGTGGCGATTCCTGAAGAGCACAAAGCAGGGCTCGGAGCCATTTAAACCCCTGCTTTCTGCTCTTCATGAAAAGCAGGTGATATTCAGCTGTTTGGTTTAAATAGCTTGGAGCCATTTAACCCCCGGCTTTCCACTCCCCACTGCTTTTGACAGGGAGCAGAAAGCGGGGGTTAAATGGCTGGGAGGTGCTTCACCCCTTGCTTTCTGCTCCCCACCAAAAGCCACAGCAAGCAGAAAGCACGGGTTAAATGGCTCTGAGCCATTTAACTCCCTGCTTTCTGATTGCCACTGCTTTTCAGGGTAAGCAGAAAGCAGGGGGTTAAATGGTTCAGAGCCATGTCAACTCTTGCTTTCTGCTCCTCACCACTTTTCATGGAGAGCAGACAGCAGGGGTTTAAATGGCTCATGAACCGATACTAACTCGTTTGGTTTGTGAACCAGCATATCCATTAGTGGTTCAATTTGTGGTTCAGCCCATCCCTATTGCTGAGATGGTGAGGGGGCTTAGTAATAGTTTGGCAGGAGGGTAGACTGGGAACAGAGTCACGGCGATTGCAAAAATTCATTGCAGGCCTCCTGGGCCCCATCTTCCATCTGAGCACAACTCTACGTCCCAATTTGTGGAGCAGTGAACACCTACAGAGAGAGCTTCTGAATTC
>NW_015182695.1:0-2230 GCF_001447785.1 Gekko japonicus
AAGTCCCTCTACCTCTGTGCATCAGCTCCTTCTCTCTCTGCCTCCGTCAGGTCGTCCCGCTGCGCCACCGCTGCCGGCATGCAGGGTCTTGTGTGTGTGTGTGTTCGCCACCAGCCTCCCCTTGGCGTTGTCGGCCTCTCCTGCTGCTCCTCGAGACTCTTCGCTTTGTGGTCGGGCTTGTCCGGGCCGTTGTGTCTCGGCGGTGTTGACGGGGTCCGGTGCTGCGAGATCTTCTCGGTCTGTGGGTCCGTTGGGTGAGTTGGTGGTCTTCGGGGTCCCTGGGGGGTGTGGGTTACGTCCCGGGACCGGGACACCTAATGAACTGTTTTTAGATGCTTTATGGTAACGTGGTTGTTATTGATGTATTTGCCTCGTGTCAGCCGCCCTGAGCCTGCCTTGGCGGGAAGGATGGGGTATAAATTGGAAAAACAAATAAATAAATAAGATCAATGAAAGGATGTGTATAATGCCTTTTTGTTGTTGTTGAGTTGCACAGTCGAGTCCAACTCTTCACGACCCCATGGACCAGATCCCGCCAGGCCTTCCTGTCTTCCACCGTCCTCTGAAGTTGGCTCAACTTCATTTTCGTTGCATCCGTGACACTGTCTAACCATCTCACCCTTTGCCATCCCCGTCTTCTCTGACCTTCAATCTTTCCCAGCATCAGGGTCTTCTCCAGGGAGTGCTCCCTTCTCATTTGGTGGCCAAAGTATTTGAGCTTCAGTTTCATTATCTGGCCTTCCAGAGAACAGTCAGGGTTGATTTCTTTTAGGATTGACTGATTTGATCTTCTTGCAGTCCAAGGGACTCTCAAGAGTCTTCTCCAGCACCATAGTTCAAAAGAATCTATTCTTCGGCGCTCGGCCTTCCTTATAGTCCAACTCTCGCAGCCATACATGACTACTGAAAGACTATTGAAAGAGGTAGTCAATCTTTAAAGGTACAATTGTGGTCTTAGGGTACTGTCTCAGTGATGATCTGGTTCTTATAGATCCACATGGGGGCGTCTTTTAATTTCACGGCTGCTGTCACAGTCTGCGGTGATCTGGGATCCCAGGAACGTGAAGTCTGTCACTACTTCCACGACTTCCCCTTCTATTTGCCAAGGAGTGATGGGGCCGGATGCCATGATCTTAGTTTGCCTAGGGGTGATTTTATTCTCCTTTGTCGGTTGTAGGAGATGTGCCACAGTTTTCTTAAAGTAGGGTTTCATGGGGGGAAGTGGTGTTGGTGCAGAAGAACGGAAACCTTTTCCAGGGATCGTTCCATGTGAACGAGCCATCGAACTAGAGATGCCGGGGATTGAATCTGGGTCCTTCTGCAGGCCAAGCAGATGCTCTAACACCGAGCCATGACCCCTGCTCCTCGGTCACCTTGCCTCAGGCCGGTAGCCAGGATTTTGTGGCTTGTGGGGCGGAATTTTTTCTGGTGGGGCTGAAGTTCTCAGTGCAGGAAGAAAAGCCACGTAGCCAATGGAAAGCTGAGACCAGGAGGGATCTCTCAATTGTAAGCTGTCAACCACTTTAGGTGACAGTTCTCAGTTGCTGCGAGTTAATCGTTTCTGCCGGCCTGAGCAACAATTCTGAGAACAAGCCGGCAGGTGCGGGTGATGACTTCTATAGTCCAGGAAGCCAACACTTAGGGAGATAAACTCTCTTGAAGGAGACCAGTTTCTTGACACAGAGTTAGAAGGGATCCTAGAGGTCACCTACTCCAACCCCCTTGCTCAGTGCGGGAATTAGTCAACTACAGCACCCCACTCTACTTAGTGCACGCCTTTAAAATATGTTTAGCAATGACTGAAAAAAGCATTTCCAGGAGAAATTCTTGTGGGGCTGTGCCTTTAAGAAAGGGGGCGGAGCCCCCAAAAGCCCCACCTTAGCTATGGGCCTGCTTTGCCTCCTTGTGAACTATGGTGAGATGCCGAACCCTTGCTTCCTCCTCACCTGACTGAGCACGGCGTAGTCTAAGTCTGTCCTCAGCTCCACTCCCCCACTGTTGCTGACGGGAGGAAGCCAGTGCTGGACCATCGCCTTCCTCGCCTCTCTGCTGGGGAGATCGACCAGGATCCTCTTCTCCAGCCTGCGTAGCATGGCGCAGTCCAGTTCCCTGGAGGAGGAAAGAGAAATCTCATGCTCTGGCACACTCTTCTCCCGCCCTTCTTCCAAGGAGCTCGGGGTGGCAGAACGGATCTTCTTTTCCCATGACGGCCTCAAAACAACCTTGTGAG
>NW_015182696.1:0-1980 GCF_001447785.1 Gekko japonicus
GAAATGACCCCTGGGATTAACTGTACAATTCAAAACCACATTTCATCGTGCTGATGGGTTGTGTGTATAATTCAGAAAAAGTACTACAGTTCCATCAAACAATACTTCTGCTTTGCAGTTCCTGGAGAAATCTAACCTGTGACTCCTGGAGGCAGCGGGAGTTGGATTTTGATGGGCTGGAGGAAGTCCACAGTGGAATTCTGTGACAGAGAAAGAAGAGGGCTGGCGACAGTCTCAGAGTCACCTGTGATCTCCACTAGCTCCTCCTTGGACACAGGCAACACCTGCATTTTTAAAAATAAATAAATGGGGTAAACACGGGATTCCACCCATATAGCAAACTGCTCATATCTCCCTACAGTAAAAGCGACACTTAAAGCGAAAGGATGTGATCTATGGACATATCCTGAAAATATAAAAATGATAATCTGCCCAGCGAAAGAGTGGTTAGATTCTCCAGAAGACATACGGATTAAAGCGATAAAAGGGAAGAATGAACTATATCCTAAAGACTGGCCAAATGTCTGCTGCAACAACTTGGATCAACAAGGGAAAGAAGATAATGAGGAAGGAGACTGTAAAAGAGGAAGAGAAGATGAGACAACAAGTACACTTACTGATGAGGATGGGACTCTAAGATGGGGGGTGGTCCCCCCCCCCAAAAATAAATTTGATTGTCACTTGGGGAACAAAAAGTTTTTAAAAATGAGATGCTAATGTTTTCTGAAGCCTGCCTTAGCAATTTTTTATGATCTTGTATAGCTCTTCATATAGTCAGATTTGTTGGAATTGATAATATAAGCGATAAATGGTTATTGATCACTTTCAATGCCAAAAAAAGAAAAGAAAGAAAAACGTAATGGTTAAAAAACAAAAAATGCTGTTGGATTTTAAGTAGTATGATCTCCATCTCTTGGGTTTTTAGTGGTTTTCTTTACTTTCTCCTGTATTTTGTAGATACCCCTCCCTTGTTGTTTCTTTGTAGTTTATAGAAAATGCAATTTAAAAATCCCCTATGGGGGGCTAAAAAAAATCTCCCTACAGTGGAGAAGAAGGGAGAGATTAAGCAATCCAGTTCTCACTCTCTTCTCACTACCTGCTTGCTTCTGGTCAGTGAGAAGTGGCCAGCCAAAAACACCCAAGCTCTATATCTTATAACTCAATTAACAACATAATTTTTAAATTCAACTACAAATAAAAACAGTTGACTCCCAGGAGTAAACACAATTGATTTACTGTGGAACCACAAAAGCCCCAATAAGTGTATTTAATCATATGCAAGACTAGTTCCCCCCCCCCAAGGGATACCTTAAAGGGGAGGGGGGGAGAATCTTACATTTTCAAACAAATTAGTTACCTTTGTACATCGAGCACTTTTAGGAGACAAATCTTCCTTGCAAGTAAACAAGGTAGTTCACACCACATGCCCAGTCTCAGCAACCAAGCACGGCTATGATCGGTCTCTTGCTCTTTGTTTCTTCTCTTTCCCCCCTCCTACCTCCAAGGATCTAGAAGGGGCATACCGGACACCCCCTCCACCACCCTATACCCACCACTACCGCCAAGCCTGTGAGGTGGGCCAGGCTGGGCAACTGGCTCCAGGTGACCCAGATGACAGGGTCCCGGCTCAGGAGAAGGGGGGGTCTGAACTGAGCTCCCCCAGATCGCCCACCCCCAGTTCTCCTCCCCCCTACATTTCCCACAGAAGCTATAGGGCTGAGGAGGCCCTGAGGGAGAGACTGTTTCCAAAACCACCAGGGGGAACTTTTTGTCCTCCTGTGACCACTTTCCCCTCAACAAGCTGACAACAGGTTTGGGGGCGAAGAGAGGTCACCGTCCCCCACCTGCCCCGACACTCAGTCTGCCTCCCCGGCTCCACAGCTGTGGCAGTGACAGCGGCACCCCTTTCCCCCTTCGCTTCTCTGCTCGCTTCCGCGGATGGGACAGCCTTCCCCTCTGAGCAGCATGCACAAGACAACC
>NW_015182697.1:0-2332 GCF_001447785.1 Gekko japonicus
CTTAACCATTTGAGCCACCGCAGCTTTAATGTGGCTCTCCGTAAAAGCCGGAAGGGCGACCCTTTAAAAACAAGCATGTGCCACGTGGGCTATAGGTACGTTATAAGGCGCTGTCCCAATTTTGCCTTGGAGGGGAGGGGAATGTAAAAGTTGGCTTATAAAAAAACCCCTTAATTTATTACATTCTACATTATACATGTCACTCCAAAAGAAAAAGGGTAAGAAAAGAATATTCTGTGGAGTAAAGCTGACTCCACACCCAAGTTGGCTTTTTTGTTCATTTATTGATTACAATCAGGGGTCATTTTGTAGAGAAAAAGGTGCGGGAGCTCATTAGCATAAGAAGAAGAAGAAGAGAAGAGATTGGATTTATACCCCGCCCTTCACTTGGAGTCTCAGAGCGGCTTACAAACTCCTTTCCCTTCCCCTCCCCACAACAGACACCCTGTGAGGTGGGTGGGGCTGAGAGAACTCTGACACAAACTGCTCTTTTTCAAGGACAGCTGTGCCAGAGCTTGTGACTGACCCAAGGTCACATCAGCAGGTGCAAGTGGAGGAATGGGGAATCAAACCCGGTTCTCCCAGATTAGAGTCCGCACACTTAACCACTACACCAAACTGGAAGAGCCACAAGTTGGAGGAAAGCTCCTTAGACCAAAGGAAACTTTGCTCAGTGGAGTGGTAGGATCCACCTGAGTATCTATGAGCTCAGGCTCCACTGGACTGTTTTGGATTGGTAGCGATGGGTGGGGGGGGATGTGCAGATCTGTCCCAACAATCTGTCCCAACAGCAGCCCAACAATTAGCTACTACTCAGAGTATGAGAACAAGAAGCAGACACATAACCATAAGGTATCAGAATGTCAAAGACGCTGTACAAAGAGGTCTGATTGTTCTGCAACATTGTGTGTCAGAAAATAACATTGCTGACATGTTTACTAAGTGTCTTGATGTGGACAGATTTGTATGTTTAAAACAGAAACTGGGAATCATTGCTTAGTGTCTTAGGGGGAGTGTTGATGTACTAAGACATAAGCTGTTCCAGATCATATGCATCTATGCATCTGCCTGACAGATGACAGCTCCTAATTCACAGATAAGACTGGAGCAAACGAGTTTTAGCCAGTGCTGGAGAGCTGGAGTCAGAATGACTCAGCACAAGGTACTGATTGGCTACTGACAGGTATATATGTAGTTACTGTACAGTCTATCGAATCCCCTCTTGATATGCGGATGCTTGGCGAAGCACTTTGCTTGTTGCTTGTGTATACCAGCATCACCAACAACCTTGTAAATAAACTTGTAAATACTTTCTACACTTAACCGTGTGGACAGTAGACTTCGTTGGACTGGACTCTCTATTGCTAGATTGGTGCAGGCATTCAACACACTATCCTAACAAGAACAGGGGTGTCAAACATGCGGACCGGGGGCCGGATCAGGCCCCTGGAGGGCTTCTATCAGGCCCGCAGTGGAACTGGCTGTCTTCTGCTGCTGCTTCCAGTTCTGCTGCTGCTGCGTCATTGTAGGTTTGCAGCTGACAGGTACACACCTGGACAGCATACTCGAGACTGCAACAGCACAGGCATTTTGGTGCAATAATTCAGAGCAAGAGGTGTCAGCCATCGGACACTGTTAAATAAACAAAATATTGCAAGAGTGCTGATGTTTGAAGCATGATTTTCTTTTAAGTAAAACCCCCCACCTTTGTGTTTGTGTCCTTTATAAAGTTTTTATCTCTGCTACCTGGCATTACGTTTTATGACACACGCGGCCCGGCCCCACAAGGTCTCATTTATGTCAGATCCGGCCCTCATAACAAATGAGTTCGACACCCTTGGGTTAGAACCTTGTCCTCCCCCCCCCCCTTACATCTTCTCACATCAGCCCTGCCAGCTCGGCCAGGCAGAGAGTTTGTGACGGGTATAGCCTGTGCAGTGCAGACCAACCTGTCTACCCACCTGAAACTATTTTCTGCCCATTAGCAAAAAAAGCCAGTCGAAATGAAAAGAGGCCATCCCTGTTAAGTAGGCGAAAGGTTAAAACCAGTTTGCTTCAAAACCGGCCTTTCTATCTCCAGTCAAAACCAATGTTTCCTCTAAGCTGAGTTAGTGTGAGCTAGCTCACCGGTTTTCAGCCTCCAGCTCACACATTTTTGTCTTAGCTCAGGAAGGATGGCTCCAGAGCAACCTAATTTATGCAGCAGCCAAATCGCTCGTTCACAACTTTAATGTCAGGAGCTCACAAAGTAGAGTTTCTGCTCACAAGACTCCACAGCTTAGTGGGTGCACTGATCAAAACTCAGAATAGAATATACTTTATTGTCATTGTA
>NW_015182698.1:0-2190 GCF_001447785.1 Gekko japonicus
CTGGTGTAGCAGCAGAAGCATTGCCAGTGATGGTAGGCTTAGTAGCATTATTGCGCATGGACCTTGCCCAGGCCTGGGTTACATTCTTGTCCCCAGCTGAAGCAGAAGAGGGGCCAGGCATAGTTGGAGGCGGGTCCCTAGCAGCACATTTTGCTGACCTTAATGTAATTTTTGAGGCAGTGCTTTTCCCCCCACAAACATTTTTGTGGGGGGCACCTGACTCTTGTACGCCTTGGCCTTATTGGTTGCAGCTGAGCATTTAGAATTAACTATATCAAACTTGAAATCAACTTAAAAAACTCAAAGTGGGCCTCCCGTCAGTGAACTATCAATTACATTGCTCACAGGAAGGCCACCACATTTGTTCAAGGCTAATATGACTATATACGCTGTAACCAGAGCGTAACTGACCCAGATGATCCTATTAATGAGAACAGAACTACAATTTAATACCCTAAGAACAGAACCTGCATAAGAACAAGTGTACAAAACCCTATTACAGACTTAAATTATGCATGTATCCCGGGATAGCCGGCTATGAAAGTTGGCAATAACAATAGCAAACCCACTAGCAAGTAGATACTTCTTATAACTGCATAACAGTATTTAGCAAACCTACTCAATTATAATTTAATACAGCCAGTGTTCCCTACAAGCTGAGTTAGTGTGGGCTAGCTCACAGTTTTTTAGACTCCAGCTCACATATTTCTGTATTAGCTCAGGAAGGATGGCTCCAGAGCAAACTAATTTATGCATTAGCCAAATTGCTCATTCACAACTTTAATGCCAGTAGCTCACAGAATTTTTGCTCACAAGACTCCACATCCTAGAGGGAGCACTGACTACAGCTACCTTAAAACAATTAACAAAAGAGAATCCCACTAATAAAACATAAGAAACCCAGACTCACTCCCAAAGGAAATGCCTTGTTGGTTTTGCCAGTAGTCCCACTGCACAGCCCCTTCCACCCAATGGTCTCCCTTCCAAGCTCAGACCCAGCTGAGCTTCCAGCTCCATGCAACCCCAGCAAAAAAATGGCTTCAGGAGGAACGTTTGTTGTTGTTCAGTCGCACAGTCGAGTCCGACTCTTCGCGACCCCATGGACTAGATCCCACCAGGCCCTCCTGTCTTCCGCTGTCCTCTGAAGTTTGCTCAATTTCATGTTCGTTGCATCTATGACACTGTCTAACCATCTCATCCTTTGCCGTCCCCGTCTTCTTTGACCTTCAATCTTTCCCAGCATCAGGGTCTTCTCCAGTGATTGCTCCCTTCTCATTTGGTGGCCAAAGTATTTGAGCTTCAGTTTCATTATCTGGAACGTACTCAACTCCAAAAGCAGCCCCTGCCTGCACTGAAAAGCCAGCCGCCCAGCCAAAAAGCTCAGTTTGCTGCACAAAATGAAGGGGGATCCACTTACCCTTGCATGAGGGCAGCCAAAAACTTCCTGTTCTAATGATGCACCTCAGAATGCCAAGCCGATCTGCTGCAAAGCTACTTGAAAACAGCCAAGAGACCAGGAAGAGGAGGAGCAGCCGAGTCACTCGGAGAGCAGCTGAGCAGAAACCAAAAGCATCCCAGTTGAGCAGACAAGCGGGGAGGAAAGTGATTGATCTGACAAAAATCTCACTGCCACGCTTCACTGGCAGTGCTGCTTAAATTTTCCCAGGCAGGCTCTATGTTATCACTGTGTAGAGCCTGCCAAATTCAAAGAGACCAATCAGCTGTCCCCACCCAGCTCCAGTCTTATTTCATCTACTCTGGCTTCCAATTTGCTTCCAGGCTCAATTCAAGGTTCTGGTACTGTCCTTTAAAAGGACCAACATATCTTAAGGACTGTCTTCTTTGGACGCTCTGCTTTGGTTGCCCCTGCTATCTGAAGCGATGTGTGTGGCAATACAAGAAATACACCGGTTGTGGCACCAAGTCTTTGGAACTCCCTCCCCAGAGAGATTTGTCTATTTCCCTCTGTTGGAGTGTTTTGCCAGCTGGTGTACCCCCAATATGGTGGTGTTTGTTTATGCATTTTAATTGAATTATTTTGTAACTTCAAACATATTCTTAATTCATAGAATCATAGAGTTAGAAGGGACCACCAGGGTCATCTAGCCCAACTCCCTGCACAATGCTGGAAATTCACAAATTACTTTCCCCCACACCACTGGTGACTCCTGCTCCATGCCCAGAAGAGGG
>NW_015182699.1:0-1890 GCF_001447785.1 Gekko japonicus
AAAAAGCCTCAAATTCAAAATACAGATAACCCTAAACTATATAATACCTCAGGGGTTTCACAGGGGGGGGAAAGCCTCAAATTCAAAAAACAAATAATAATTCAAAACATATCATTTACATTTGGAAATTTCCTAACTGCTGCGAGGATTGTGGCGGGCATGTTTTTCAATATTACGTATAAAGAAACTGTTCATTTACAAAGTTGTACCTTTATTTGCCTGCACATTTTCCTTCTCAAATACCTTGATGGGGTCAGTGTGGGGTAGTGGTTAGAGTGTCAGACTAGGATCTGGAGACCCAGGTTCAAATCCCCACTCTGCCACAGAAGCTCGCCTTAGGCCAGTCACTCTTACTCAGCCTAACCAACCTAACAGGATTGTTGTTGTCAGAATAAAATGGAGAAGGAGATACTTAAAAAAATTATATTCCTGCATTTCTTCTAGCATCTTAGGACCAATGAATGATGTTCTAAGATGCTTTGGGTCCTCTTTGGAGAAAAAAGTAGGAAATAAATATCTAAATAAACAAATAAATAGTACAAGTTGCTTCAACTGGGTTTTGTTCAACCTATATAAAATGTCAAGCAATCTTAATATATCTAAGGCATAGTGACAGGCCCCTAAAACAATTCTCACAGTAGTTAAACCACTACACTTGATCTTAGTAAAAAGCCAAGAAGCAAAAGAGAAGTTAAACTGAGTTTAAGCTGACCTGTTTTACCTGGAAAATAATTGTTTCAGTACCCACAATCTCTATTTTTGTGTGACTGTGACACACATTAAACTGGTCTCAATAGGTTTAAACTAATTTGCAGCCAAATCCACAGAAAAACTGGAGTATTTACATTTCAGCTGGTTGAATCTCATTGAAATCAATAGGCTTGGAACCAAACACTCAAGTTTAATAGGTTTATAGATTAGCCTGGTGTTGCAGGCAGGAAAAAAAACTATTATGGAAGGGCAGTGAAGGGCATAAATATAGTAATTTCCTTACACATGGAGGTTTACAAATCCTGCTAATCATATGGATCTTTTGCATTTTCTTAGTAAGGGTTTAAAAATGTTAGTAATACCTTTCTACTAGATATCAAACATATTGTGATGTTAGCATTTCAATATTTGGACAATAATGTATGCTCAAAAGAAATACAATCCTGGTCTTTGAACTTTTTTTTAATGATTCGAATTATATTGCCATAATCAGTTATCTTATGCCTTATGTGGCTTAGAGAATTGGAAGGGGGCACTATAAAGGGTAGCAAAACATATGTTTTATATGTATGGAAAACCCCACCTAGATTCAGTTCTACCAACTACCAGTTAAGAAATTTCAGAAAGCCAAGTCAGAGGAAAAATCTTGGGTTGGGAAAGAATTCTGTTCCAAACACATAAATCTGTATTAGTTATTTTGCACTCCTGCTTTGGAGAGAAAGGGATTGTTGCTATTTTCGTTCACAGATGAATCTTGGCTATAGTTTAATTTGTCACAAAAATCACTGAAAGAGGTAAAACTGATTCTCTGTGGATACTCTGAAGGGAAGATCTGGAACAATGATGCCATGATGTTTTAAAATAATGGGCTCATAATGCAGATACTTTCTACTCATATTTGCTTTTATTTTTATTTATTATTATTACTATTATTTATTTGATATTTGCCACCTTTACTTCATATGCAATTAGAAATGACTTGCGTTTGGGGGCATGGCTTGGCACCATTGAAGATGGACACCTAGAGACTTAACTCCGCTCACCCAACTCCCTAGAACCTAATAAGCACCAAATAATCAATGGATATATAGAAAATAAAATGGGAAAAAGGGAACTGACAACCCAATGCAGATTCCGAGTACTTCTAAAGGCATTTCAGACTATTTTATTAAGCCTAAC
>NW_015182700.1:0-2033 GCF_001447785.1 Gekko japonicus
TGAACTATGTAGCCGTGCGAAGTCACCACTTTGACAGAGGAGACCAACAGGGCAAGATCAGAGGCGCCAGTCGACTGTCCAAACCCCCGCCTCACAAGAACCGCCAGCTACCAATTTAGGTTGGCTGTCTAAATTGAGCCTTCTCAGGCAAGGGCCACCTGGGGACTCAGTTATAGGATGTTTAAAATTACAATACCATCTCCCTGTTGATTCAAAATATGTTTCCAAAGTTAGCAAAGAGCCGCGGTCTCTGAGTTCTTTCTCTGACAACGTCCTCCCTCGAGGCCAGGGGTTCTGGTCACCTGCTGGGCTTAGCAGTATTGGGTTGCCAACTCTGGGCTGGGAGATTCCTGGGGATGTGGGGATGGCGCCTGTGAGGTTGAGGAAGGGAAGGGAACCTAGGCAGAGTATAATGCCACAGAATTCAAAGCTGCTATTTTCTCAAGGGGAGCTGATCACTGTAGCCTCGAGATCCATTGCAATTCCAAGGGTTCTCCAAGCAGCCCAGTGGCCAAAACGTAGTGGTATTTTAATCGGTTCAGGTGGGGTAGCCGTGTTGGTCTGAAGCAACAGAACAAAGTTCGAGTCCAGCGGCACCTTTAAGACCAGCAAAGTTTAATTCTGGGTATAGGCTTTTGTGTGCAGGCACACTTCGTCAGCTCTTATTGGATTTTCCACATTTTTTACAAATACAACACATCAACACTTTTTCATTTTGCAGATATCTTCACATACTTTAAATAACCATCACACTCAACATTTGGCCTTATTCATTCATTTAAGCCGAATTTTGACTCTTTCAACCAGTTATAAAAACTAAACCAATATTTTTCATATTTTTTTCATCCACAATACAAATTAATTTCTCCATTTCTGCTGTGTCAAACACCTTAATAATAATCTCATCTTTAGAAGGAATATTGTCTTCCTTCCATTTCTTGGCAAATACAATTCTTGCTGCTGTTAATATTTGCATTATTAAATATATCTCTTTTTTCAAAAATGTATCAGGTATCATGTTTAACAGAAAGCATTCTGGGTTCAGATGAACACATTTACGTATTATATTATCCAGCATCTCTTTCACAATCAACCAATATTTTTTTACTTTACTGCATGCCCACCACATGTGATAGAACGTACCAATACTATGTTCTGATATTTTAATAAGAACCTAAGAGAAGCCAATGTTGGATCAGGCCAAAGGCCCATCCAGTCCAACACTCGGTCACACAGTAGCCAAAAATACCAGCTGCCCTCAGGAAGCCCACCAGTGGGGCCAGGACCAGTGTTCCCTCTAAACTGAGTTAGTGTGAGCCTGGCTCACAGTTTTTTAGCCTCCAGCTCACACATTTTTGTCTTCGCTCAGGAAGGATGGCTCCAGAGCAAACTAATCCATACGACAGCCAAATCGCTCGCTCACAACTTTAATGCCAGTCGCTCACAAAGTGGAATTTTTGCTCACAGGATTCCACAGCTTAGAGGGCGTACTGTTTGGGTCCCTGCTGGGGAGAAAGTAAATAAATAAAAATATATATTGTCGGTTGCTGTACATATTATCCTGCTCTCCTTGCAGTGTGTTCCTCCTTACGTAGTGCCATTTTCTGCATTGTTCTAACATGTCATGTGTAACACTCTGTTATTTGTTCCAGATTTCTGCAGTCCCAGTCCTATTGCATTGCTTATTAGATTTCTCCTCCTATTAGATTTCTCCTACCTCCCAGGGTGTCCGTTGTGGGAGGAGGAGAAGGGAAAGGAGATTGTGAGCCGCTCCGAGACTCCTTCGGGTAGTGAAGGGTGGGGTATCAATCCAATCTCACTGATTGCACTCACCTGCATCGTGTAATCCACTCTGAGCCTCAAGGGAAAAAGGTCGACTAGAAATAATGTAAACAAATTAAATCAATCAATAAAATTTGGTCACTAAAGCCCAGTTGCTACGGAGCCAGGGACAGGCATATTTTTTTCTTTTCTGGCAGAGATAAACACCGAGTCTCCCTGTTTCTAGCTGTAGGCCCCTCTTCCATTCTGCC
>NW_015182701.1:0-1985 GCF_001447785.1 Gekko japonicus
ACAAAGTCTTATTCTGGGTAGAAGCTTTCGTGTGTGTGCACTCTTCCTCAGAATGAAATCAGTATGTTTTCTGTATTTTAAAGCAGCTTTTTATTGTCTCAGTGTAAAGCCTTGGGATGGTGTCTGATTTGGGCTGTGGAAACTCTTCCCCACTTATTCCTTTTGCTTGTGGTTCCTTCTAAAGCTAGAAAATGGAGTCCCCTGTCTTGGGGAAAGGCATCTCTGGCTGCTTCGGACAAAAAGCTTTTTGACTGAGTTGGCCGTTAAGAGTGATCTCATCTCAGTGACTGATCTGAGCCATGTGCAATGCTCCAGCTATTTGCTTAAACAAAGCCTTGCTGAGCTGCCCGACCACAGAGGGCGAAGGCAGCTGGATTAGGCGCTGCTTGTTTTAGAGCGGAGGGCCTTTCTGCAGGACTAAATGCCGGCACTGGAGCTGCAGAATAGAGACAGAGGGAGGGGGAGAGAGAGAGAGAGAGAGACAGGGCGATACTGATGGTTGCGGAAACCACCTTGTGGTTGGATGTGTCAGCTGTATTCCCCTGCAAAATCCTGAGCAATGCTCCCTCTGAGCTGTGGAGTCTTGTGAGCAAAAATTCTACTTCGTAAGCCCACCGGCATTAAAGTTGTGAGCGAGCGATTTGGCCGTCGCATCAGTTCGTTTGCTCTGGAGCCCTCCTTCCCGAGCTAAGACAAAAATCTGTGAGCCGGAGGCTAAGAAACTGTGAGCTGGCTCACACTGACTCAGCTCACTGATCCTGAGCTTCCTTGACCCATTCATAATGCCTCCGGGAGAACAGTAGTTGCAGAAGTAAACCATGTGCTGAAGTTGACTTTATTTATTTATTAAATTGGATTTTTGAAACCACCCTGCCCTGTAAAGACAGGGCTCAGGGTGGTGTACAACAGTGGGATACATTAGTATAATAAATACATAATTAAAACAGTTAAAATACAGTAAGAGCACAGCGGTCAGCCTTACAGATGACACGAGAAACTCCCCGTGTGCCACTTCATTGGCAGGGGAAGGCAGGGAGTAGGAGTGCCGGACAGATGGAACCATCGCTGTCCTCCACCAAATGCCTTGGCCCGGCGGAACATTTTATTGATTTGATTTGAATTTTATCCCACCCTCCCTGCGGACGGGCTCAGGGCGGGTTACAAGTCACAAAATCTCAGTAACAGTAGTCCAAATAATTAAAACAGTAATTTAAAATAGTAGAAACCGCAATTAAGGTTCGCGTTACTATGGTATTATGGAATTATATCGAGATTGATGTGAACTGCCCTGAGCCCGTCTGTGGGGAGGGTGGTATATAAATTGAATAGATAAATAAATAAATGCTCAGTTTAAACTGATCATAAAGTCAGCTATTTCAGTAAAGGTTTCCCTTGCTCAAAAGCCAGTCGAATACGACTCTAGGGATGCGGTGCTCACCTCCGTTTCCAAGCCGAAGAGCCAGCGCTGTCTGAAGACGTCTCCGTGATCACGTGGCTGGCATGACTGGAGGCCGAGGCGCACGGAACGGTGTTACCTTCCCACCAAATTGGTCCCTATTTATCGACTTGCAATTTCTTGCTTTCGAACTGCCAGGTTGGCAGGAGCTGGGGCCAGAGATGGGAGCTCACTCCGTCACGCAGCACTCGGGTCTCGGACTGCCGAACTACCGACCTTCCGGTCTGCAGCTCAGCATCTTAACCACTTGAGCCACCGCAGCCCAGAAAACCAGAATAAAACAGAAGTCCAGTGGCACTGCAAAGATTTAAGGCAATTTATTCCAGCATAAGCTTTTGTAAACCAGAGGCTCACTTCTTCAGATGCCTAGGAGCGTGAATCCACCAGGCTGATTATGTTGACAATGAAAGGTTTGTGACGTGCTTTGAAATTGGCTACGCTTAGTTATTGAGGCAGTTGGGAAATTGCCTAAGAAAGTCCAGGTCCAGGGAACTAGGAGACGGGATAAGAACCTCAGAAGAGCCCTGCT
>NW_015182702.1:0-1844 GCF_001447785.1 Gekko japonicus
GAGCCTAACTGCATGATACAAGGCTTCCAGGTACATCAAAGGATGTGGTCTGGGAGTTCCATGCTCGGAACTTAATTTCTAGGTGTGCAGGGGGTTTGGATCGGGACCATAGAGTGTGGGATTAGGTGGCTTAAACCAACCCTACCACCCTATGCTGCTTTCCTGACACGAAAAAATTTCCAGGAGCCATTATTTGACCTGTTGAGTAAACTTATGTGTAGCTCAAGAGTTTCAGATTGGGAAAATAGAATGGGGTGGAGGGGTTAAGCCCACCTCTCCCTGCCTACCATGGTCCCAATCTGAATCACATGCCCACATACACATAGCTGGTAACACAGGCCTCAGGGATGAACCGGGAAATAATGTGCCATGTTTTTACATCCCGGCCGTGTGATGCATACCCCCCCACCATGCAGATTTCCCATGCCTTTAAGGCTCTGTAACAGACATCTATCAGGTGATATTTTCTTCACTCACCGGTGAAGAACAGATATGCATGCTGAATTTCTGTCTATTATGTATTCATTATAAACAGACAAGGATGATTGGGGGCCTAGAGACCAAGCCCAATGAGGAATGGCTGAGGGACTTGGGAATCTTTAGTCTGGAGAAGAGGAGGTTAAAGGGGCAGCATGATTGTTCTCTTTAAGTATTTGAAGGGCTGTCACTTAGAGGAGAACAGGGAGCTGTTCCTTTCCGGCAGCAGAGGATATGACTCGCAATCAGGGGTCATTTCGTAGAAAAAGAGGTGCAGGAGCTTATTAGCATAACTTATTAGCATAACTTATTTGCATATGCCACACCCCCTGACATCACTGGAAGTGTGTCAGAAGGCAACACCCACTGCTCAGGCTCCAGTGGACTGTTTTGGATTGCTAGCTATTGGGGGGGGGGATGTGCAGATCTGCCCTCACAGAGGAGGGAGAGCTTGTACCTGAAGACAGGCCGGGGCTCTGCAACTTACCTGGCTGCTTCTTGCTCCTTGTGGCCTGACTGAGGGCTGCTGGGAGCAGGGGGCGGGGCTTGTTGCATGTGCCAACCCCCTGGATTCCTTACTGCCGGAGCTCCGCTCCTGTGTGCTCCTGCAGGAAATGACCCCTGCTCACAATAATGGATTTAAAGGTGGTACGGTACCAGATGAATATTAGGAAAACTTTCTTACAGTAAGAGTTGTGCAACAGTGGAATCAGGTGCCTAGGGAGGTGGTGAGCTCCCCCTCACTGGCAGTCTTATGCAGCATCTGGACGAACACTTGTCAGGGATGCTCTAGGCTGGTCCTGCATTGAGCAGGGGGTTGGACTAGATGGACTGTATGGCCCCTTCCAGCTCTGTGATTCTATGATTCCAGACAAAGCCCTGCCAGGGGACAAAGGTAGCAGTCCTTTAAATCTCTATATTTATCTATATCTTGTTTCTAGCTGATCACAACTCAGACGATTTGTTTACATAGACAAAGCTGGATGCAAGCCACATCAATCTGTGTTGCAGCCAACACACTTCCAGATTTCCCCTATTTGAGAAATGTGTTGAGGACCTATCCTGGGTATGTGGGATTGCCAGTTCTCCAGATAGTTTCTGAGGTCTTCAGTAGAACAGCTAGAGATCAGCAAGAGAGTTCTGAACCTCTAAAGCACCACTGGGCTCAAATCTAGCAAATCTCCGGAGGAACTGGTCTCTGTGGCCTGGAAATCAATTGCAACTCTGGGAGAACGGCAGGCCACACCTGGAGGTTGGCAACCCTACAGGGTCGGGAGCTGGGGCCCTGGGTGGGCCCCTTGAGTCTGGGGGGGGGCAGCCCCAACCACCAGCGCAGCCCTGCCTGCGGCTGCCTGCGGAGCCTCCAC
>NW_015182703.1:0-1897 GCF_001447785.1 Gekko japonicus
CTGCTTCAGTTTGGGGTCTCGTTCCCCCAATGATGGCAGAGGATCACCTGTCCTGGTTTCCCTTGTTTGCTACCTCTTGCAGCTGTGGTGGGGGGGGATATGCAGCTTCACGTGTCGTGCTAAGTCACGTCCATTAACAAGTTGGGATTGACATAGGGTAGCTCTAGGAATTGCCGGGAATTCTGGGGTTTTACCATAGATCTTCCAATGATTCCTCAAGCCCCCAATGTCATTTCCAGGTTGGTTTTTTTACCCAAAATGACGTGGTGGCACAGCTGGCATTGTGCCCTCCCCTTCTGCTGGTTTGCCAGACACTTCCACCTGAAGCTTTCGGACCTTTTTCAAAGATAGCTCCACGTAGAGTACACAGCAGTAATCTAACCTGGCTGATCTCAAGGCACGGATTAATTTGGCAAAACCACACTTTCCGAGGGAAGTTCCTAACTGGCATATCAGACAAAGCTGATAAAAGGATCTAACATGTCTTGGAAGACACCTGAGCCTGGGAGGGTTGAATCGCCCACCCAAGATCCAGCTGAATGAGATCAATAAGATGACCGGCAGCTACAGCTCTGTTCCATCTACGTTCCTGCCCCCCCCCTTTTCTGAACATCTCCAGGGCAATATATCCCTGCACACAGAAATCCAGAATGTCTGGGACAATAGAACTGGCTCAGCTTTTTCCACAGACCGCAAAAAGAAGAAACTATGAGGTAACTGCGCTGGAAAATATTTCAATAACAATCACAAAATTTATACAAAAATGTGTACAAAAAATCATATAAACGCACGAGGCAGTTGAAAATGGTGTTGGTGTGACGATGGTCTCCGGAATGTTCCATCATTTCGATACCATTCTTCTTCCGAAAGTAGATGAAAGCAGCGACTCTTGGTCTGTCATTTCAACAAGTAGGCCTTGTAAGGCATTATACAAGCACTTTGCCCTAGGAACATTCTTTCAGAGAATTTCTTGCAACTAAGTTATGAGACATCAGTGAATAGTAATGAAATTTTTGATACCTACTTGTTGAAATGACAGACCAAGAGTCGCTGCTTTCATCTACTTTCGGAAGAAGAATGGTATCGAAATGATAGAACATTCTGGAGACCATTGTCACACCAACACCATTTTCAACTGCTTTGTGCATTTATATGATTTTTTGTACACATTTTTATATAAATTTTGTGATTGTTATTGAAATATTTTCTAGCGCAATTACCTCATGGTTTCTTCTTTTTGCGGTCTGTTCTGTGACTGTGACCATCATTTTTGAGTCAGCCTTTTCCACGGCATACCGATTTTCCCGAACAGAACTATGCCGATGAGAAACCTAGGCTCCTCTCGTTAATGACTTCCCTTCCTGCCTGGATAGCTCTGTGAACTCTGCGAAGTTAGACTCTGTGGTATTATACTTGATTCATGCCCCTCCCTCGCCTTCCCCAGGCCCCGTCCCCCAAATCTCCAGGAATTGCCCAACATGGAACTGGCAACCCTGCTTGCCCATGGCACGTTGGTTTGGGCTCCGGCGAGCAAGATCTGCCACAGCCTCTCACTACGCTTTGCCTTCAGCCCAAACCATCCTGCAGTACCTCAAGGGTAAAAATTAAAATGGCGCCAGGCAGTGAAGACGTCCTGATGAGGTACGGTAAGGAATGTGGGTTTTTTCGGAGAGCCTTTGCCGAGAAGCCCTCTGAAGGAATTCCCAAAATGTGATGACACCCAGGTGCACAGAACAGAACGTGCAAGGCATCTAAATCTCAGTTGGTAATTAATATCCATTATTTACTTGAAGTCAGTTTTGAGTTTGGGAAGGCCAGACCTTCCCAGAAATATTGTAACAACCTTTGGGTTTTTTCTCTCTCTCTGTTTTTTCCATAGTGCAACACCTGTAAGATG
>NW_015182704.1:0-1999 GCF_001447785.1 Gekko japonicus
GAAACAACTTCCATGTCACCAGAATTGCCTCTCATCCTTCCTCATCAAGAGTCTTTCTGCCAGGACTAGGGAGGGACTGTGTGAAACTCAGTGTGTGCCACATGGATCGGGCTCAGCTGTACATCAGAGAATGAAACACATGCAGAAAGTGCCTGGTTCAGTCCTTGGCATGCCCACCTCTAAAGTACCACGGCGCAGCAAGGACCACTAGCAAGGAAGTGCCTGTAAAGGACCTGCCCAAAGAGCAGACAGAAGTGGGCGAGCTGGATTCCTGGCTCTACAGGACCCTTCCTGCCTTTGTGGCAGGAATACTGGAGAGGCTTCTCAGGACGAGCTACAGCAGGAACCAGGGGTCATTTCCTGCAGGAGCGCACAGGAGCGGAGTTCCGGCAGTAAAGAGCCCAGGGGGCGGGCACATGCAACAAGCCCCACCCCCAGCTCCCAGCAGCCCTCGGTCACAGCAAGAAGCAGCCAGGTAAGCTGCAGAGACACCCCCCCAGCCCAAAACAGTCCAGTGGGACCTTTAAGACCAAGTTTTATTCAGGTAGAAGCTCTCCCTCCTCTGCGAGGACAGATCTCCCCGTCCCCCCCCCCCAATAGCTAGCAATCCAAAACAGTCCAGTGGAGCCTGAGAGGTGGGTGTTGCCTGCTGACACACTTCCAGTGATGTCAGGGGGTGTGGCATATGCAAATAAGTTATGCTAATGACTTATGCTAATGAGCTCCTGTACCTCTTTTTCTACGAAATAACCTCTGGCAGGAACCTTCTTGATTTGAATCCCACCCTTTCCCCCAAGGTGCACAGAAAACTTAGCCCCTTTTATCCTCCCCCTGAATTCATGCAGGGCACTGGCTGGGCCTCATCCTCATAGCACAGTAGAGATTAGAAGGACATATGAGCCACAAAGTGATACACTTTCCCAAAGCCCTCCTAAGATCTGCAGGAAACGTCCGAGTGAAACGTTGTCCTCTTTTCCTCAGGCTGCCCTTTCTTCCAGAGTCACCCACCTTCTTGAGTGGAAATGGTCCCCTCTGCACACTGAACACACATATAGCAGCAGGGGGGCTTTCCTTCTTGCGTCACTTTGGCATAGCCAGGGAGACAGCTTTCGGTGCACCTGGAGCGAGGCACGGTCTAGAGAGAAAGCAAAAGAGCACTGAACAAACAGTGGGAAGGGATTTTGGGGGGGGTCAGTACATAGCAGGGAAGGTCCTGACGGGGGCCTTTGCTCCCCAGCTACTGAGTGACCTCCAGACCTAAGGTTGACAACCTCCAGGTGGGGCATGGAAATCTCTCAGACATACAGCTAAGATCAGTTTGCCTGGAGAAAAGAGCTGCTTTGGAGGGTGAACTCTGTGGCATTGTATCTTTCCTCTCCCTAGGGGCCATAGAAAGCAGCCAACCCATCATTAAAGCATAAGAGACATCAGAAGGAATAAAGAGAACCAATTGGTGCCCCACACACACACCTTGGGCCATGCAATGGCATCCGTGTCGATGGTGAACTTGATGTCTGAGGAGGCCCGTCTCTCTACCCTCCCACATTTCACTCCACCAAAGGACGTATTGGAAAGCAACACCCAGTTCATCAGATCAAGGTCAGCTGCCGGGTCCCCGTTTTCATCCGAATAACCTCCATGCATTGAAGTATTGTGAAACTGGAAGTTCCTCATGAAAGAGTGAAGCTGGAATACAAGAGAAGATGCTGGATGAAGGAAGAGGCAGATTCAGGGGGGTTGTCGTGTTGGTCTGAAGCAGCAGAAGAAGTCTGAGTGGCATCTTAGTTTCCCCAGGCCTTAACAGAGAGATCGGCTTCTTAACTCACTGCACATGCTAAGTCACTCAGTACTCACTTATACCCAGAATTATACCCAGAAATGCTTAGAGATTGGGTATTTAAGTGTGGTGCTCTGTTAGACAGAAAGTTAATTTAAAAATCACAGTCTGCTCCCTGGTTTAAATCATTCAAGAATGACCATTTTAGATCCTCTTACCTAG
>NW_015182705.1:0-1849 GCF_001447785.1 Gekko japonicus
CAAACTACCACCTCCCCCCAATAACATAAGCCAATGATTATGGTTCGTGTGCACGGGCTGAAGCAAGCAGGCAAGCAGGCAAAGCCGTTAACTTTCCCAGCCGTCTAGTTGCAGCTGGAGACGGCAAGGTCAAGATAGCGATAGTGCTCAGCAGTTGGGCAGGGAAGCCCTGGGAATGACGAGGAGAATATCACCCCCACATACCAATGCTATGACAGGGTTACGTGACACCGGCTGGACGGGAAGTTGGGAGGCCTGGGTGCCCCACGGTAGCTAAGGGCCTGAATGGTGCTAGGCAGACTCATCACAGTGCAGTTAAATATAAATCTGTCCCTTTATCATTATCAATTTCCCAAGCAGGTAACTTCCAGAATACAAACAGGCTCTGCCAAATCTCCTCCTGCAGGTCTGGGGGCTCATGTTAAAAGCATCATAAATGCTCATCTCTGAGAGTGCTGTGCAGATTGTGCAACTCAGAGGAGATCATGTTTCTCACATGTACAATATGGGGCCAAGACATAGTATATGTAAGATCTGTGACTGGATTTCCTGACAATAGCATTTTTATTTAAAAGCAGCTGTGACAAGGGAGGAGTTTTATGAGCTCAAAGGATCGGCGGAGGATGGGTTATCTCTCCCCCTCCATCATTTTCACAATCTAAGCCATCCTCTCCTTCATAAATGGTTCTTTGGCCTCCTGAGACAAACAGCTTAGATCAGGGAAATCGCATGCAGGCAAAGTGGTAATGTTCCCTCCCCCAACACTGTCGTTCTGACTGTCCTCACCACATGGCTGCATGTATGTAAAAATAAAAATGTTGACAATTCTGGTCACAGATCTACGTAACATACAGACAGCCCAAACAGGTGTGGATTTTCTTGGAGAAAAGCAGTGATCTCACCCTGTTCCTTAGAGGCCTGGCAGATTCCAGAAGCCTCTTCCATCGAGAGAGTCTAAACAAGAAGTGAACAATGCAACGTACACAATATTAATCAGATAACTAATCAGAGCTCCAGACCACTTGAAAAAGGGACTGGATCGATATCTACTTGCCTGGCATTTGCAGCAGGTGCAGAGCATATTGTCTGGAGGCTCCGTTGCATGGTTTTAGCTACTTCTTGCTTCCCGACCATTTACCCAGTCAAATTCTCTTCAATTTTCTAATTGAATGGATCTAATATAATATACACCCTCTCTTGGATGCAACACCATAAGATGATTGGGAAGCATGATCCAGCTATGTAGAGTGGGTTATAATAGCTGTGTGTCAACTGTGTTGTGCCTTTGAATATGCCATAATACAGTACACACACAGCTATAATAACACACAGTACATTGTTGAATTGTTAAGGATTTTCTATTCCCTGACTCCATCCTCAACCAAAAGGGAGACTGGAACCAAGAAATCAGAAGATCTGAGACTGGGAAGGGTGGCTATGAAGAAGCTAGAAAAGATTCTTAAGTGTAAGGATGCGTTGCTGGCGACCAAGATCAAGATAAATTCATACCATAATATTTCCGTATTACTATGTATGAGTGTGAAAGATGGACAGTGAAGGAAATGGTGAAGATGGACAGTGAAATGTGGTGGTGGAGGAGAGTTTTATGGGCAGCCAAAAAGACACACAAGTGGACCAAATCTAGACCAAATCAAGCCTGAATTCTCCCTAGGAGCTAAAATGACTAAACTGAGGCAATTGGACTTTGGTCACATTATGAGAAGACAAGAGTCACTTGAAAAGTTAATAATGCTAGGAAGAGTTGAAGGCAGCAGGAAACGAGGAAGACCCAACATGAGACGAACTCAATCAAGGAACCCCGGCCCTGAGTTTGCAAGACCTGAGCAAG
>NW_015182706.1:0-1896 GCF_001447785.1 Gekko japonicus
TCAGTCTTTGTCATGTGTTAGGATTCATATTATCCATTGCAATACTTCATTAGTACGTTATGTTTTTTGTTTTAGCAGGGGTACGATGTGACTTCCAATCTGATGCTGTGATCTGGGAATCTGACAACTGGCACGTTGTCACATGTCATTGGTTTGGTCCTAATGAGCATTCTTCACAGGTTTAATAGTGCATTTGTCTTTAAGGGGAGGTCCAGTGAGTTGCCTGGGCATAGATGAGTGGCATTGGTTATGACGGGTTGTGGGAGGTGCCGGCTGGGATGCAGTGGTGCAGCCATGGCAATAGGAAATGAGGCAGATGGCTTCCAGGGAGGTTCCAGTGGGGCAAGGGTTAAGCAGGACCCATCAGAGGATCAGCATGGCTTGGGAGGCCAGACGGCTGTTCTGCCCACACACTTGGGAGGAATGAAACTACTGCTAGACCTGGCAGCCCAGCCTTACTCATAGGTAAATAGGTGCCACTGAAACCATCTTTAAATTATGGTAAACGTGCATACAGCCGGCACGTTATGTGTATACAGCGGATGGTGAGATGGAGCCAATGCACATTTCTGTGTGCTTGTTCTGGTCTTTAGGCTAGGAACCCAGTTTCGATTAAGAAATGAGAGGTACTGTGCACTCTTCAGGGCAATGGTTTTTTAGAATAAATGAATAAATAAATACCAAAACAAGACAACAAAAATTAAATTATACAGGTTTTTAAATTGACACCAAATTGTAAATCGGCAATATCACAATTTTAAAGCCGAACTCGCCGGTTGGCTATGATGGTTCTTAGCGGTTATTAACGAAGCATTTCATATTTAGAGGCTTTTCAAATGCCTTATTGGGGCGGTCCCTTGACTTTTAAGACAATGGATGCCTCCCTGTTCAGGTCTGCTTGCAATACTTGGAATAGTTCTTTAAGAACGCCAAGGCACTACGAGAATTGATCCAGATCTCCTCTAGTGTTGTTTCTACAGTTTGACAATCCAGTGGATCTGGGACTAGATCAGAGATGCTCTCTTATGACATAGGCTTTAGCCAGTGACAATTCCAGGCCTCAGTTTCCTATCTTTCAGGGTGCTGGGTTGCCAGAAGATCCGAAGGAAAAGAGTCTTGTCTGTTTAATAGAGCTTAATGCATGGAAATGCGCAGCTGTAGTTTTTCATGGCATGGAGATAAATCACATCACTGGGTAATACTTATATTTATTAGCTTCTATGACCAAAGGTCTTAAACTCAATTATAAAAGATGAATCACAGGAATATAAATAAATATTTCATTTGATCAGTGCAAACATAAGCCCTATGAATGTTGGGCAGTGCCTTGCAAATCACAATGACTGTGCAAATGCAAACATTGCGGTGGCAATGTAGTGGAATTACTAAAGCATTCTATGAAGGTATTGGGGAAAGGGAGCTCAGGAGGACCAGAGGCATCCCATTTATCTAGCAGTAAAAAAGGGTCTATTTTGCAACCTGGGGTATTGCTGCATTTCAAGTTATTAAGTGGTTACCGCGTTAGGCATGCAGATGGAACTCCACTGATCAGGCACCCCTTTGCAGTGGTTAGTGCCCAGGCTTTGGGCAAGTTGGGCCTTTCCCGGGGTGAAGTTGGGAACTCACTCTTCTCTGTTCAGTGCTGCTTCCGTGGCAGCTGCCCTGGGCTATGTGTTCCCTTGCCATGTGGTAGTGTCAGTGGGACCTTGTTCATATCAGGACTTTTGTCTGGTCACTGCACTCCATTTTGGGGTGTGGCATTTTGGACCAGTGAGCTAGTGGTGGGCTTTCACCTATCATTCAATGAATGGAATCACAATAGTCTAAAGCTTAATGAGGTTTTTATTTCAAGTGCTGCTGGCCGCAGAGCGAGACAAGGGTTGATGTCTGTGGCCA
>NW_015182707.1:0-1957 GCF_001447785.1 Gekko japonicus
TCTTGTTCACAGTTGCTTAAAAGAGGGGGTCATTCTGACCATAATGAAGGAAGTAGATGCAAGACCCTCTCCCCTGGAAAACGTCCTCCTGGGACTCGAATGTTTTTAACAACTATCAACCAGGTGGAGCTGTCCCATTTGTGGACAAAGTGCTCAAGCAAGGCGGGGCCTTATACAGATCCAAAGTTTCTTCATCAAAATTTGATAACTTCAATCTAGCTTCTTTCGGGACCAAACTGGATAGATGACCTTTGCTGGGAGAGGGACCAGGTGAGAGGAGGACGCACGATCTCAGTTCTCAGCTGCTTTTCAGTGCCAATCAGCCACAGTATCCTTTGACGGTGTTGTTTCAAGCTGATGGGCTAGGAGACAGCTGCTTGACTCCTTGACAATAATAGCAGGGACGTTATACAACCTCATTTCTCATGGTATTTTTACGTCTCTGTGAAACTGCTGGGAAGGTTGTTGAGAGATCTGGAACAAAGTGTCATCCATCCCTAACTAGAGTCCTGGATGTTCTGAAGAAATGTTTGGAACAGGTCATAGGCTCAGGCTGGATGAGAGCCAATAATCAGATGCACAATCTAAATGGTAAACACTTCCGCTTCTCAGGAATTGAGTTGTCAGCCTCTTCTAGATGGGATGGGAAGCACCTTGAAAATGCAAACTTGCTGTTCATGGGTGGTTTTTAGAATGGCACTTTGAGATGAAGGGCCCAGATCTTGTCTGTGGCAAATGACACCTTTAATCAGTTGCAGTTGGTTTATCCACTGGCCCCCTTTCTTGGATGAAGTCAAACGTGGCCATGGTTAGCTAGTTATATTCAGGCAAGACTGCTGACGCCTGCACTGTTTCCACTTGGTGCACACTGAGCTTTTCTGAAAGTCCTCCTGATGCTTCGGTGCAGGGGTCTCCGACCTTTCTGAGCCTGTTGGCACCTTTGGGATTCGGGCATGGGATGATGGGCATAACCACAAAACGGCTCCTGCAGGAGGAAGACCAAGTGCAGGGGAGAAGAGGGGTAGTTTTGAAAATGCACTTGTGGCGGCGGCGGCAGCTGCTGAAACTGTTATTTAATCTGCATGGCCAATCTGTTTCTAAAAACACTTGGCGGGTGCCAGGAAAGGTGTCAGCCGACGCCAAAGCCCCCATGGGCACCACGCCGGGGACCCCCCCCGCTCCAGTGGCTGCAGCTGCCAGTGCAGTCAGGGCCATTGCAAGATAGGGGTTGTTTTGGGCTGCCCTAAGAGAAGAGAGACAGCTTGGCACAGTGGTTAAGAGCACGGACTCTAATCTGGGAGAACCGGGTTTGATTCCCCGCTCCTCCACTTGCAGCCAGCCGGGTGACCTTGGGTCAGTCACAAGCTCTCCCAGAGCTGTTCTCTCGACAGCAGTCCTCAAAAGAGCTCTCTCAGCCCCACCTACCTCGCAGGGTGTCTGTTGTGGGGAGGGGAAGGGGAGGAAAGGAGATTGGAAGCCGTTCTGAGACTCTGAGTGAAGGGTGGGGTATAAATCCAATCTCTTCCTCCTCCTCCTTCTAAACGTTTTATTTGGCTGCTACAGCCACTGGGAAGCACTCAAGCTTTCTCTAGCCAGTATGTGGTCCCATTCCCCCTTCAGCCTGGCCAGCTGTTGCCATTAGCTTCTTTTGCAAAGCAGAGAAGAAGCTCTGTTCTGCTTTTAGAGTCCCAGGAGATGGGGCATCCCACGAAGCAAGGTAAGTATTTAAGGACTAGGAAGTCCACCCAGTCCTTCTCCAGGGTTGCTGTCCTCTCTATGGCTGGGCCGTGCTACCAACCGAAGAACAGACAATACTAACCTTGACAGATCAACAGCTGAGCTCTGAGTAAAGCAGCTTCATGTGTTCCGTGTGGCTGACGTTGTTATTTTGCAAAACGAGGAGCGGGGTATTGCATTTGGTGCCGCCTCCTGTGGCAGCCATTTTGGAATGGCATAC
>NW_015182708.1:0-1884 GCF_001447785.1 Gekko japonicus
GCAAGGGAACCTTTACCTTTACCTGGGGGAGAGACAGCTCGGGCAGTGGCAGTTCGCAGCACAAGGGAGAAGACCCCACCACCACACCCACACACACACACAGAGTCTGGTTTTCTCCTGAAACTGTGGACCTGTTGACTACTTGGCAAATGAAGAAAACAAGGATCCAAAGAGTCACAGAAACAGACACCGCATGCCATTCTGCCTTTCGGTGATCCATTCCAGGTGCCAGGAGAAGCAACCATTTCAAAAGAACAAAGTTTGAGTCCAGTGGCATCTTTACCTACTTTTATGTGTACCTGCACATAAAAGCTCATACCCAGAATTAAACTTTGTTTATTTGTTTATTTATTTATGTTATTGTATTTATATCCCGCCCTCCCCACGAACGGGCTTACAGGTGCTACTGGACTCAAACTTTGTTCTATTGCTTAGACCAGTGGTGGCGAACCTATGGCACGGGTGCCAGAGGTGGCACTCAGAGCCCTCTCTGTGGGCTCATGTGCCATCGTCCTAGCCAGGCCCAGACCATCATTAAAGTGTTGAATTCTCTGCCAAATAATTTTAAGTCAATGAAAGCATTTGGGATTGCTTTCCTTACTTTGTTTGGATCATCTTAAGTTAATGTAGGAGTTGTTTTTTCTAAAGTAAAACCTCAGTATTCGGGTTAAATTGCCGTGTTGGCACTTTGCGATAAATACGTGGGTTTTGGGTCGCAGTTTGGGCACTCGCTCTCTAAAAGGTTCGCCATCACTGGCTTAGACTGTCACAGGCCGGCCAGCTGTCATCTCCAGAGTAAGAACTGGAGGAGTCGGGCCCTGCGCCGGTGGAATATCCACCTGAGCAGCTGGGTCAAGAAACAGACCCAACAGGGGAAGCGTCAGGAAGTGAGAATGCTTCCCTGCCACAGCCCGGCTGCTCATTCTGGCAGGACATGACAGAAATGACGCAGAGCCTCAGTCTCTACTGGGTTCTCCTGAACCAGCAGAGCGCAGAAGAAGGAAGGAGGCGCTCAACAGCTTTGGAGAGGAGAAGAAGCTCGCCTAATGGCACAGCAAAAATCATCTGGAGCAGAGTCTTTACGGGAGCAGGATTGAGAAGCTGATAGAAAGCAGCAAGGACCTACACCTGGAGGATGAGGAATCCACCAGGAAGAAGTGACACCTGGGCTTTGGGGATGAGTCAGCAAAAGGAGGCAGTTAAAAGGAACACGCTGAGCAAGGCTTGGCGCGGAAGCAACTTTACTTGTTACCCTCTCTCGGAGCTGACCCGCTCAGCAAACAGAATACTACCTTGCTTTGCTGTCTCGCACCCTATCCTGGTTAACCTCTGCTTGCTTTTCCAGTCAGGGACCCAGGCCCTGCATCTTGCCCTGGCTTCCGTGCCCTGGACTTCAGACCCTCTTTTTCCCCTTTGGACTGACGTTTTGGCTCCCTGACTCCGGATAGGTTAGTGGATCCTGCTCTTGCACTCTGTCTTGTTACTGTTGTACTTGTGCATCTCGGAAACCCTGGGTAAAGTAAAAGTGCCAGGTTCTGCCCTGAATGTGCCATAGACCAACATGGCTCCCACCTGAATCAACCATTTCAAAGTCATAAAAACCAAAGCAGCACCAACTGAAAAGTAGTAGCTCTAAGCTGTGCTGCCCTCAGACAAAGCCCTGGTATTCCCACCCAATGAATGGTTTCAGGGTCCATTTCCTTTCATTGCTCACCTGAATACCTGTCAAATCCAGATGTCTCCTCATGGACTCTAGCCCTAGTCCATTTAAAAGTTCAATGGCTGGTGCTGGCATGTTAAAATCAAACTATGAGGGTCCAAATCTCTCGGGGAGCAGGCAGATCTCCTTCCGGGTATTGCTCAAACATTCCAGTTCTCCTAAAG
>NW_015182709.1:0-1901 GCF_001447785.1 Gekko japonicus
CTGGATCTAAGGCCCATCAGCCTCACTGCACGAACTCTTCATGAAGCTGGATTTATTGTTTTTTAACAGAGTGTCAGGAGGGCGGTGCCAGCCCCCTCCCGACTATGCAGGAAAGTACCCAAATAGGGAAGGAAGGCAACCCTCGACCTTTCGCGGGAGGGCCAGGGGTCCTGGCCCAAAAGCCACCAAGAGGAGATCACCCTAAGAAGGGTGGAGGTCGGGGACGAGGGACCACCTGGGCGGGACGTCAAGGTCCCGACCGAGTACGACAGGAATGGCAGGTGGAACAAAGAGCGTGGGATCTCATGGAGCCCCGGCTTGTGGCTCGGTTACTTTAAGAAGCGGGTAGTGGGTGGCAATGTTCCCTCTACGCTGTGGAGTCTTGTGAGCAATAATTCCCCTTTGTGAGCCACTGGCATTGGAGCTGTGAGCGAGCGATTTGGCTGCTGCATAAATTATTTTGCTCTGGAGCCCTCCTTCCTGAGCGAAGACAAAAATGTGTGTGAGCCGGAGGCTAAAAAACTGTGAGCTAGCTCACACCAACTCAGCTTAGAGGGAACCCTGGTGGGTGGACCAGGTGTGAGTGCTGAACAAATAAAAGAATCAAACAGGTGAAGCCAAGGAGGATACAGGGCGAGTTGGCGAGAAAGACGAGGAGGAGGGAGATGTCCACTCGAGCCCGTCTGAAGCGAACTCTCCCCGTTGTGGCAAGTGAATGAAACTTGACCCACGACTTATCTGAGGCAGACCTGAACTTACGTTGTTCGACCTAACAACCTGGAGTCCACTCACGACCGGCTCGGACCTTCCCGTGACTCTGAGACTGACACAGAGTGTATTAGGGAGGGCTAGCAGAGACATCGGCTGGACTCTGGTTTCCCTCTCATTGCCTGTGGCGCGGAGAAACGGTGCATCCATTTGAAATGGCCGTGCCCGATCAGCATTTCACATACAAGGTTGCCTTAAACAGGACTTGACTTCTGGACTTGAGGCACCTGTTCTCCCCCCACACACACACACACATCATTACATTACTCTGAACAACTGGTGACACTGAGCCTGACGAAGACGTCTGCAGAGTTGGGAAGCTTGGCGTGCTATGTTACGCGTCATTTTGTTCTTCCCAATCTGCGTAGGTTGTTCCAGGGGGTCGCCGTGTTGGTCTACAGTGGAGCCGTCGGATCTGAGTCCAGGAGCACCTGAGGGGAACTTTAACTCCCGAAAGCTTCTACCTGGGGAACTCTCGCTGGTGCTCCTGGACTTGAATCTGACGGCAGGCTGTGTGTTCAGGGTTTTGGATGACACGTTCCAGTGCTGCACTGGGAAGCCACCGGGTGGCGATGTTGGCACACCCGGACATCCATTCCCTCAGACTGGCTGATCATCAAAACGATTTAAAAAATGGCTCCTTAAGATCTGTATAGTATTTTGGCATTTATGTAGTACTTTTGACTACCCCGATGAACAGATAATGTACATGACCCAAGTTTGTAAGGCAGGCTAGGGCTGTTTCCCCCCTGGTGGGCTTGCTCCAGGGACGCCCAACCTCCAAGCGTGGATTGGAGATCTCCCGGGATCCCGGCTCATCTCCAGACGGCAGAAGCCAGTCCCCCTGGAGGAAATGGCTGCTGCAGAGGATGGGCTCCTTGGCATCACGCCCTGCAGAGTACGCTTAAAATGACGTCAGGCGACGGCAGACCACCTCTGTTCATCTTTGCCCAGACCCGTAGGGCTCAGGCTACCCCCGTCTGGTTGGATCTCAGAAGCTCGGCAGGGTCGGCCGTGGTTAGTATTTGGAGGGGGAGACCCCCGGGGAAGTCCAGCGACGGCAGACCACCCCTGAACGAGTCTCCCGCCTTAAAAACTCTACAGGGGCTGCGATCACACACACTCAATAATCC
>NW_015182710.1:0-1959 GCF_001447785.1 Gekko japonicus
CTGTGTTGGGCGTCATCAATTCATATTTTTACCATAAGTCGTAAGCAACTTGAGGGCACATAACACGCAAGTTAAACACTCACTCACACATACGTTGATTGTGTATGCAGGTCTCATGACTAACAATAAATGTGTTACTACTCTTGTTTCTTGTTATTTAGTCATATTAGTCTGTCTGTAGCAGTTGAAAAGAGCAAGAGTCCAGTAGCACCTTAAAGACTAACAAAATTCGTGGCAGGGGAGGAGCTTTCGTGAGTCACTGCTCACTTCTTCAGATACAGCTAGAGTGGGAGTCCATCTGTCCTATATAGTGGGAAGTGGAATGATTTCAGATGACAAATGACAATCAGCAGGCTAATGACAATAGAAGGTGTGAGGCTACCATTCCACATGTCACACCTAATCCAATCCCACCTGATGTTGTCATTCACCTGCTATTGTCAGTTTGGTGTAGTGGTTAGGAGCGCAGACTCTAATCTGGGAGAACCGGGTTTGCTTCCCCACTCCTTCTCTGCATGCAGCTGCTGGTGTGACCTTGGGTCAGTCATATGTTCTTTCAGAACTGTTCTCTCAAGGGCAGTTCTCGAGGGAGCTCTGTCAGCCCCACCTACCTCACAGGGTGTCTGTTGCGGGGAGTGGAAGGGAAAGGAGTTTGTAAGCCACTCTGAGACTCCTGTGGGTAGTGAAGGGTGGGGTATAAATCCAATCTCCTTCATTTGCCTGCATCTGAAATCGCTCCACTTTCCAATATGTGTACCACTTGTGCTCCGTAATGATAACAACTGAAACAAGCTTGTGTTTTCTCTCCCCACAGGAGTATATGCTTTTGGATTTCTATTTATGTTGCCACAGCTATTTGTAAATTATAAGGTAAACCTGCATGTTCAACAGTATAGTTCATCGCTCCATTTTTATCTAACCACCTTCTCTTCTTTCAGCATATATGAATGTATGCTTTTGTTTCTTCCAGATGAAATCTGTTGCACATTTGCCATGGAAGGTATTCACATATAAAGTAAGTTAATTTAACGCTTTAATATTTGTAGTACCAGTCCACCAGTCATTGCCACGTGCTCCTACGACAGACCCCTTTCCCTTCCCTCCCTCTTCTCCCTCCATTTTTCAGTTCCCCTCTGTGAAGAATTAACCCTTCACATACCTCTAGTCTGGTTGTACAGCACTTTGAGGCTTTTAAAAAGTGCAGTTCGTCACAGCTTGAGACACCAAGCAATGAAAAATGGGTTTTTATTGTCTGAAACAGTGACCAACCTATAAATAAAAGAAGTCATTAGTCCAAAGCTTGGATGGTTGCAATAGAGAAACATCCCCAGTTACAGTATGGTGTAGAATTCTGTGGCTACAATCACACACACTAACCTACTTTCAGTCCACTTTCCAACTGGATTTTGCCGGTTCATACCAGGGCCGGCTCCAGCTTATTTTGCACCCTAGGCGAGAATCCCTTCTGCCCCCCCCCCTCGTGTGCCCACCAATTTTCAAAAATAAATGCATTTTAGGAAGAATGAAAAACACAAATAATCAAGAAACTCCCAGAGTACGGGGCCGGGTGCAGTTTGGTGCCCCTAAGGGCCACCCCGCTCTAGGCGATTGCCTAGTTCACCTAGTGAGTGAGCCGGCCCTGGTTCATACAGTAAAATCCAGTTGGAAAGCGCAATGAAAATGGATTGAAAATGGATTATTTAGTGTGCGTGATCGCAGCCTTAATCTGGTTGAAATGAGTAGCCAGGGTAGTCTTTGTGCTCTTTTGAATGACTACTACATGTCTCATACTCTGTAACACTAGATTTTTGAACAACTGCATATGGACCCTAAGATACTGGAAAAGGTCTCGGTTGTGTGTGCTGGAATCTCTTAACAGGTCGTAAATTGTGCAGGTTTCAAACCAAATGCAGGTCATATATTAATGTCTCTTTGTAGATTGATCTGTATTGGCTTTCT
>NW_015182711.1:0-1834 GCF_001447785.1 Gekko japonicus
CAGAGAGCCACTGTTCTTCCATCCAGGCTCGCTCTTGACCTCCACACCCTTTGAGCGTCCTTGGGTCAGACTGTAGAGGTTGCCTTGTTGCTGAGTCTATTGCATCTTTCTGTCCTTGGCCCCACCCTGCTCCATCCCAGTGAGTCTTGCTGCTGGGCCCAAGGACCTGTCATGCCCTGCCAGGCAGTTCATTTCTGGGCATCCTGCCACACTATGATATCACATTATTTCCTTTCATATACTTGCAAATCAGTGGGTTTCATGGGACCATGTTGCGGAGTTTAAAAAGTGACCCCACGTCTGTAAAGGCTGAAGAACACTGACCTAAGATGTATAGGGTTTTTTTTTGTTTTTTTATTTTAAATAATTTCCTCTCCCATCTTTTTTATGCATAGGATAATTCCACAGGGAAGCTTATTTGTTATGTATCCAAATATTAATTGTATATTAATACACATTTATCATATGCAGTAATTAATAATTAATTCTGTGACAAACTATTAATTACACACACTCACACACATACATATATGTGTGCAATTAATATTTGGTCACATAATTATGTATTAATTCATATTAAACTCTACAAACTGGGAACCTATATATCTATATACCTCCTCCCCTCCTTCCCAGTTTTCGAGACACTGAGAAAAATAACACAAACTCTTTATTCCTTAGGCAAATGTTGCTGAAATTCCATGACAAAGAAATTCCCATCAATTTGAGAGTGGGAGGTTGGCCGAACTTCCTAACTGTTCTCACAAAGATTTATATTCATCTTGCTTGAGGAGTATAGTGAGAGATCCATTAAAGAACAATCATGGTTCATCATTGGGAAGGGTGGTCCATTTCCCCATTTCTCGGTTTGCAAGACCGAGCAAGGCCGTTAATAGGACAGTTTCAGGCTGGGATGCCACCAGTACGCTGATGACACTCATTTGTATCTGTTGATGGACAGATGAACAGACACCGCCCCAAGAAATCTGGCCAAGGGTTTGGAGGCCATGGTGAGGTGGTTGAAGCAGAGCCGACTGAAACTGAATCCTGCAAAGATGGAGGTTCTCTGCCTGGGGCTGGGGAGAGATTCAGGTTTAGGGCAACATCTCCTGGCTCTTGACCATGCACCTTTAACACTAGCACAGTTAAGAGTCTGGGTGTGTTTCTGGATACCTCCTTATTAGCGGAGGCCGAGATCACGAATGTTGCCAGACTGGCGTTCTTCCAGCTGTGCCAGATCAGGCAATTGGCCCCTTACTTGTCTCGCCCCAGCCTAGCCACAGTAATCCATGCAATGGTCACCTCTAGGGTTGATTAATGGAACTTACTCTACACAGGGCTGCCCTTGAGGATGATCCAGAAGTTACAACTTGTCCAGAATGCAGCAGCCTGGGTCCTTACGGGGACACTGGTAATAGCACATATCCAGCCTGTGCTTTCCCAGCTGCACTGGCTCCAAGTTGAGTAGTGGATTAGGTTCAAGGTGTTGGTTTTGACCTTTAGAGCCCTAAACAGTCAGGGAGCAATGTACTTGTGGGACCACCTCTTCTGGTACATTCATTGGAGAGCGTTATGCTCAGGAGAACAATATCTACTGGAAATCCCTGGCCCAAAGAGCATCCAGCTGTCCTCAAGCAGACCCAGGCCTTCTTGGTCTGGGCTCTGACTTGGTGGAAACTGTCTACCAAATAAAATCAGGGCCCTGTGGGACTTGTTACAGTTCTGTAGAACCTGCAAGGCAGAGATGTTCCGCCAAGCATACGGTTGAGGACAACCATGGTTTTTCACAGTTTTAACAGCAATCAAATCCGCTCTGCAGGGAGGGCGGTATAGAAAT